>NC_057798.1:50034950-50334950 GCF_018294505.1 Triticum aestivum | reverse complement strand
GCTGTATTCCGGACCGGACGACACCGCTCGGGTCCATCTAGAAGAGGTGCCATCCAAAACCGTAGCTTTGTGGCTGAGGGGTATCACAGGCAATCAGGACAACCCTAGAGGATCTAGGCGAGTCATCCCTTTCAGCGACGGCAACCCGCTCGACAAGGTATACTCTTTGTTCCGACTGCTTCCCGCTCGCGTTCCGACTGTACTTGATGTTGGCTGACTCTTACTCGATCGATTTGCTCTGCAGGTATTCACTGGGATGCATTCGATGCCCAACGGCGAACAGGCTTTGGAGCAGGACCAGGAGGGGGAGAACAGTGCGGAGGAGAGTGGCGAGTGGGAGTATCCGGGGGAAGAGGAGGAGGAGAGCGAGGAGTCGGACGAGGAGGAAGAAGTCGACTCGCCGCCGCGCTCTGAACGTTGATCCAAACAGCAGCATGATCCGTCTGGCGGGCGCTGGAAAAGCGTGGCTCTAAGTGCCAATACTCAGAAGTGCACTCGGACGTCGACTCCGGAGCCAACGGAGAAGGTGGCCAAGAAACCTAAAGTTGCTCCTCCCAAGGCTCGGAAGACATTGCCGCGGATCAAGATGGACGTCCCTATTGCTTCGATGTGAGTATCTCGTTTGTGTTTTCGTAGGTCGACTGAAGATTTTCTTGTTCTGACCAACCAATTCATGTGTCTTTCTAGTCCCACCTCTGCTGCCAGTGATATGGACATTGATAAGGCGCCAGGAGACGAAGAGGCCACTTCATGAGTCGGTAAGTTTGATCGACCAAGCTTCGTTAAGTTGAGTAGATCGCCAATCGGCAGAGTTTCTGACACTTCTCTCTTTCTGTAGTTCTGCAAGAAGTTGTTGTGCTCCCTGATGACGAAGAAGAGGCACCTCTATAGGAGAGGAAGAAGAAGAGTGGGAGCTCTGGCAGGAGGAGGCTTGAAGTTCAGGTCCCTCAGTCAACGCCGGCGCTCGAGGCGGTAGTCGAACGCTCTGGAGAGCCTGTTCGGACCAGCGTCACATTCGCCAGCCCGCTGATGACTGATCATCCGGCGGGCTCGACTGCTCTGACTCCTGCTTCTCCAGTGCAACCTCATGCCTCTGACTCGGCGACTGCTCTGGCTGCTCTACAACCATCACTTTTCGCTGCGTATCAAACTCCGGATGACTCGCCTAATGCCGCTAGGGAAGCTCTTCGCCAGGTGAACCTAGTCATGGAGCAGGTGAAGGTGGTGCACGAGGCTAGCCAGGTGGCTTACAACGCCAGTATTGCCCTTCAGGCCAATGTTCAGGTTAGCAAGACTCCGACTGAATTTTCGAATGTTGTCTTATATCTGAGCACCAACTAGGGTGTTTTGTTGCTTAGAGCCTAGGAAATTTTCCATGCCACTCGACTTGAGTTGAATCTTAGTAGACTATCTGAACCAGTGGGGGCACGCTAAGTGCACCCACTGGGTGTAGTCCCCGAGACCATGATCGTCTGCTGGCAGTCGACTGAGGTCTTAGAAGGTATCTCTGTCTCTTCTCTTTTTTTGAACTCGCGCTGGACACACTACAAAAAAAAGACACATCCATGACATTTTGGGCCGAACGAATTTTTTTCTGTCATACATATGACACTTCTATGACGATAATTGTGACAAAACCCGGTATCATCATAGATGTGACGGGCTCCTACTTCTATGACAAAAAATCATGACAGAAAATGGGCTTTCGTCCTGGGTGGGCCGGAGGCGCAGCTGCATGACATTCTTTGGGCCGTCCATGACGAAAAAAACCGTGGTAGAAGCGAGGGGGACGGAAATTTTGGGGAGCTGCCGGTTACGATGGGAGGTCGGGGGCGGAGCGATGCGCATTTCTCTCGTACATACGCGCGTGTGTGCGCGAGGCGTTGGATCTAATTGAAGCCGAGCGAGGCGTTGGGCTCTAACTGAACCCGAGCGATTGCACTGCAGGCTACGCGTTACTTAACCCGAGCGATCGATGGTTGTTAACTGAACCCGATGGAGCGATTCCTTCGCTACTGTTGCTAACTGAAGCCGATCGATTGGATGAACAGTGAGCGTTGCGGGGGGGGGGGGGGGGGGGGGAGGGGGGTTCGATGAACAGTGAGCGGTGGCGTTGCCTCTGGATGAACAGGAACCCGTGGTGTGGATGGCTGGATGAACAGTAGACGGTGGAGGGGTGGCCGTGGAGGGGTGGTTGAACAGTACCCCGTCGTGTGGAGGGCTGGATGAACAGTAGATGGTGGAGGAGTGCCCGTGGAGGGGTGGTTGAACAATAGCCGGTGGAGTAGCGCACGGTGGAGGCTGGATGAACAGGAGCCCGTGGAGGTTGGAGGAGGTCGACGGTGGAGATGAACAGTATCTCATGGAGTCCCATTTTGCGGTACGCCACACCCCTCCCCCCCGTTTCGACCGTAGCGCTCCAACACAAGTCCGTTTCATCCGTTTTGCGGTACGCCACACCCCTCCCGATCAACAGGACCCCCATTTCGACCGTAGGAGGTCCGTACATATACGTGACCGTATTTTCTTTCTTGCACCGTGGCCAGTGTACGTACGTGTACATGCTACGTGCGCGCCTCTACTCCGACACGTGCGCTCCTCTACTACGACACGTGCGCGCCTCTACATCGACCAATACGTACGTACACGTTCGCGACCAGGATGACAATACTACATATGCTTCGACTAGGTGGGTCCCGACTATCAGGCACTTCCTTGCCTACGAAGATGTAGCTGGTGGGTCCCAGCAGTCAGGGGGCGAATCTTTTTTTTTTGCCCGGACGCACTTCCTTGCGTGCGAAGGTGTAGCTGCTGGGTCCCAGCAGTCAGGGGGGCGAATCTTTTTTCTTTGCCCGGGCTGAATTTGCCCATAAGCAGAAAATGACAGTAACGGGCCGTAAATAAACGAATGCTGGAAATGAGCCCAAGAATAAATGGGCTCTGAGAAGGGCGAAAGATAACATGGGTTGGAAACGGCCCAACGGAATAACGGGCCCTTAATGGGTATAAAGTGATACACTGTTCATTACGGGCCAGTTTCACCACAGGCCATTAATGGGTGTAAAGTAATACACTGTTTATTATGGGCCAGTTTCACCACGAGCCGTTAATAGGCCAAGAGTTACATAGGGCCTCATATGGGCCGAAAGACGTCATGGGACATACATGGGCCAGAAGTGAAAACGGGCTGGAATCATATTGGGTGGCCCAGATGACGCTACTGGGCCTAATTCGGATAGGGCGTAACGGGCCTTGGGTTAGCGGGCTGTAAATGGGCTATATGCGAACAAACTGTTAACAGGTTTTACATGGGCCGGCCTGCCACCTTTTGACCAAGTCAAATGGGCCAGCCTTTTCACAGGAATGGGCCTTTGTTGGGCCGTGCCATGTGTTGACGTATCATAGGCGCCTTCTGTCCAATGAGTGGATGACATATGTCCCAACGGTGAGCCGACACGTGTTTCCTCCAGCCAATGATGATTTTACACATGGAAAATCCCCATTGGTCGGGGCTGTTAACGGGTTATCGGATCCAAAACCCGACCTGATAGCTTAACGGCATTCCGTTACGGTGGATGCCACGTGCCGATCACCCTTGACGAAAGCACTTCTGTGACGCGTGATTTATCGTCATGGAAGTGGACACTTCCGTGATGATAATTTTGGTAATGTCATGGAACACTTCTACGACAGCACATGTATGACTATCTTGATTCTGTCATAAATTTGTCATGGATGTACATGCATGACAAAAAACGCGACCTACTGTGACAAACACGTACCATCACGAAAGTGTATTTTTTTTGTAGTGACAGACCCTGCTGAGTATTGATCTGAACCAGTGGGGGCACGCTAAGTGCACCCACTGGGTGTAGTCCCCGAGACTACTTGTTGAATATTTGATTCGGCAATAGTCTTAGAGTAACTTATCTCTATCGATGTCCTTTATTTCTGTCGACTGACATATCACTCTTGCTGACTGCAGAGGTCTTGTGATCTTGGAGCTCGTCTTTCTAAGTTAAAGAAGAAGCATATCAGCGTTGAACTTGACCTTGAACTCGCCAAGAAGAATCTCAAGACTGCTCAAAGAGACGGCCATCATGGGAGGTATCCATTCGACCGTTCTGTCTGTTTAGTAGTTCGCACTTTTCCGCTGCTTTTCATTCAGTCTCTTTGAACCGAGTGACTTCACACAAGCAAATGTGCATAGTGAAAACCGCCAACTTCAGACTCGTCTGAAGAGTGTTGTTTCTTTAGAGAGAATGCAGGAGGCGTTGGAGAAGAAGGACCTGGACCTTGCTGCTGCTCAAAAAGAAGCTCGTGAGAAGACGACGCTTGCGGACCAGAAGCTGGCTTCAGTCGGCAAGTTGGAGGATGAGAACGCGAAGTTGAAGATGGCCGTCTCGGACGCCAATCGGGAAGTCGAGCAATTGAGGAAGGACAAGGAGAGCCTGACCACTGAAGTCGACGATCTCAGAGCCAAGACGGGCAAACTAGAGTCCTATTTGGAACAACTTGCAGCGAAGCTTGTCTTGAAGCTTGAAGGTATGGATGTTCAGTTAGATAACTGTCGTCGACTGAAATTTGCAATACTTTCAACTCATTGTTTTTTGGGATGGAACATAACTTTGCCAGGACTTTGAAGCTGAAACTGGACGTGTCGAGACAGGTCTCGACCCCATCAACTGTCCCATGAAAGATGAAGTTGCGATGAACTTGCTTCGATTGAAATCACGCTTGGACGACGCTGTCGACTATCTAGCTCAGCTGAAGGCTGCGATGACCCGAGTGGATGCCAAACTCTGGCCTCAGGCAGAACTTCCTCAAAGTCTCGAGTCTCTGATGACTCGACTTAACCAAATCCCCGACCGAGTGCAATAGCGGAAGAAGTCCTCTGCTCGTTGTGGCGCTGACGTTGCCTTGTCATTGGTTCGCGTGCACTACAAGGAGGCCAAAGAAGAGAAGCTGGCGGCCCTCAAGGTGGCGAATACGAAGAAGCACTCTTTCCAAGACTTCATGGACACCTTCCTCGAGGCAGCTACCCGCATCGCCGACAGCATCGATCTTGACAACTTCTGTGATCCGTCTAGCCCTTCTCCCGTCGATTGACAAAAACATTATGCCTCACTTTTATTTGCCTTGGAATGCCGAGTGATTTTGTAATCGTTAAAACTTCTTCAGGCCTGACGCCAGAGCACTTTTAATCTGCGGTTAGGAACCTCTAGATTTATCTTTGAATATGTTGGTTTATCTTCGAGTTAAACCCGTTCTTCTCTTGGATCGGTCTCTCTTTTTTTGACGCAGGTGCTGAAGAACGATCAGTAGTCGAACAGTTGGATGAGCCTTGGGAAGCATTGATCATCTCATCAGCAAGGTACTCAGCAATGGTCTTGATGTTCCTGTCTTTAGCAAGGGGCCAACCGTTGGATGGGTGCACACAATCCCATCCTTCTTCTTGACGGTGCAGCCTCCGGGGGGTGGTGGTGTCGAGGTCGACCTGCAGCCCTGCTCACCGCTCAGTAGGGTTTTTCGGACTTGGGCGAGTATCGGACTGCAGCTAAGTCCCCG
This sequence comes from Triticum aestivum, assembly GCF_018294505.1. NCBI lineage: Eukaryota > Viridiplantae > Streptophyta > Magnoliopsida > Poales > Poaceae > Triticum > Triticum aestivum. The sequence continues at coordinate 50,329,382 of NC_057798.1, read as the reverse complement.
AGTGGGATGACTGCTCACCACTTGGTAGGAAATTTCAAACTTAGGCGAGTACTGGACTACGGCTAAGCCTCCGAGTCGGAGGGCTGTTCACCACTCGGTAGGATTTCTCAAACTTAGGCGAGTACTGGACTATAGCTAAGCCCCTGAGTGGGAGGGCTGCTCACCACTCGGTAGGATTTCTCAAACTTAGGCGAGTACTGGACTACGGCTAAGCCTCCGAGTGGGAGGGCTGCTCACCACTCGGTAGGATTTCTCAAACATAGGCGAGTACTGGACTGCAGGTAAGCCCCCGAGTGGGAGGGCTGCTCACCACTCGGTAGGATTTCTCAATTAGGCGAGTACTGGACTACAGCTAAGCCCCCGAGTGGGAGGGCTGCTCATGACTCGGTAGAATTTTTCAAACTTTGGCGAGTACTGGACTGCAGCTAAGCCCCCGAGTGGGAGGGCTGCTCACCACTCGGTAGGATTTCTCAAACTTAGGCGAGTACTGGACTATAGCTAAGCCCCTGAGTGGGAGGGCTGCTCACCACTCGGTAGGATTTCTCAAACTTAGGCGAGTACTGGACTACAGCTAAGCCCCTGAGTGGGAGGGCTGCTCACCACTCGGTAGGATTTCTCAAACTTCGGCGATTACTGGACTGTAGCTAAGCCCCCGAGTGGGAGGGCTGCTCACCACTCGGTAGGATTTCTCAAACTTAGGCGAGTGCTGCTCACCACAATCTCGTCCTTCTTCTTGATGATGCAACCCCCCCCCCCCCCGGGGGGGGGGGGGGAGGGTCGAGACCGACCCATACCGTAAGGTAGGACGTTGATCACTTAGGCGAGTACTAGACTACAACTAAGCCTCCGAGTGAGAGGCAGACTCACCACTCGGTAGGATTTTTATCACTTAGGCGAGTACTGGAGTGCAGCTAAGCCCCCGAGTGAGAGGCAGAGTCACCACTCGGTAGGATTTCTCAAACTTAGGCGAGTACTGGACTCCAGCTAAGCCCCCGAGTGGGAGGGTTGCTCACCACTCGGTAGGATTTCTCAAAATTAGGCGAGTGCTGCTCACCACAATCTCGTGCTTCTTCTTGACGGTGCAACCCCCCCCCCCCCCCGGGGGGGGGGAAGGGTCGAGACCGACCCATACCGTAAGGTAGGACTTTGATCACTTAGGCGACTATTGGACTGCAGCTAAGCCCCCGAGTGAGAGGCAGACTCACCACTCGGTAGGATTTTTATCACTTAGGCGAGTACTGGACTGCAGCTAAGCCCCTGAGTGAGAGGCAGACTCACCACTCGGTAGGATTTTTATCACTTAGGCAAGTATTGGACTGCAGCTAAACCTCCAAGTGAGAGGCAGACTCACCACTCGGTAGGATTTTTATCACTTAGGCGAGTACTGGACTGCAGCTAAGCCCCCGAGTGAGAGGCAGACTCACCACTCGGTAGGATTTTTATCACTTCATCTTGGGCGAAAACAAATTCACGGCTAAGGCGACACATATGAAAGAAATAAACAACAATCATTCGGAAGACTGTAAAATTATGTCTTTTGATAATCAAACTAAGAGGTGCTTCTTATTACATCTCATTAGTCTAAATACTTAAGAGTAAAAAGGGCGGAGCAGTTCCGCATTCCAGGCGCACAGTTCATCTTTCTTGTGCTCGATGTTGAAGAGACGATATGCTCCATTGCGGAGCACCTTGGTGACGACGAAAGGGCCTTCCCAAGCAGGGGCGAGCTTGTGTGGCTTCTGCTGGTCCACTCGGAGAACCAAGTCCCCTTCTTGGAACGCTCGTCCCCTTACGTTCTTGGCATGTAATCGATGCAAGTCTTGTTGATAAATGCTCGATCGGATCAAGTCCATCTCTCTTTCTTCCTCCAATAGGTCGACTGCATCTTGTCGAGCTTGCTCTGCTTCCTCTTCCGAGAAGAGTTTGACTCGGGGAGCGTTGTGGAGCAAATCAATCGGCAATACGGCTTCGGCCCCGTAGACTAAGAAGAATGGAGTCCGTCCAGTCGACCGATTGGGAGTTGTCCTCAGCCCCCAAAGCACTGATGGGAGCTCATCAACCCAAGCTCCTGCTGTGTGCTTGAGGTCACGCATCAACCGGGGCTTCAGTCCTTTGAGAATCAATGCATTCGCTCTCTCAACCTGCCCATTCGACTGAGGATGGGCGACCGAAGCGTAATCGACCCTCGTGCCTTGGGAAGCACAAAAAGGCTCTGAATTCATCAGAGTCGAAGTTCGATTCGTTGTTAGTGATGATGTTGTGCAGTACGCCATATCTGAATATCAATTCTTTGATGAAACTCATAGCAGTACTTGCTTCAAGGTTTTTAATGGGCTTGGCTTCGATCCACTTGGTAAACTTGTCGACTGCTACTAGCACATGGGTAAATCCGCTCCTGCCAGTCCTCAGAGGTCCAACCATGTCCAATCCCCAAACAGCAAAAGGCCAGATGAGTGGAATAGTCTTCAGAGCAGATGTAAGTTTATGGGACATGTTGGAGTAAAACTGACAACCTTCACACTTGTCCACTATTTCTTTTGCCATCTCATTGGCATGTGGCCAGTAAAACCCAGCTCGGTATGCTTTGGCCACGATGGTCAGAGAGGACGCATGGTGACCACAGATCCCCAAGTGAATATCATTGAGGATCATTTGGCCTTCTTCTGGCATGATCTACTTCTGGCAGACCCCAGTTATACTTTCTCTAAATAATTGACCTTTTACCACGGTAAAGGCTTTAGACCGCTAGACAATCTGTCCAGCCTCTTCTTCATCTTTTGGAAGTTCCTTCCTAAGAATGTATGCAATGTACGGCACTATCCAGTCGGGAGTGATGACCAAAATCTCCATGACTAAGTCGACCACGGCTGGGATTTCGACTTCAGTCGGATCTGTGGTACTCTTGGCTATGGTGATTCTTCGGTGAAAGGATCTTCCTGAACTGAAGGTGAATGAATATGTTCCAAAAACACATTTCGGGGAATGGCCTCTCTCTTTGAGCCTATCTTTGCCAACTCATCTGCAGCTTGATTTTTCAGTCGGGGTATATGGTGAAGCGCCAAACCTTCAAACCTCTTTTCCAGCTTTCTTGCTGTATTGCAATAACCAGTCATGGATGGGCTCCTGACATCCCATTCCTTCATCACTTGATTAACCACCAAATCTGAGTCGCCGTAGACCATAAGGCGACGGACGCCGAGTGAAATGGACATACGCAACCCGTATAAAAGTGCTTCATATTCGGCTTCATTATTAGAGGAATCAAAATGAATCTGGAGAACATAACTAAGCTTGTCTCCACAGGGGGATACCAATACTACCCCAGCACCTGAACCATTCATCATCTTGGAGCCATTAAAGAACATAGTCCAATGTTCCGAGTGAACTTGAGTCGGCAACTGCTGCTCAATCCACTCGGCAAGGAAATCTGCGATTACTTGGGACTTGATAGCCTTTTTTGCCTCAAACTTGATATCCAATGGAAGGAATTCAATTGCCCATTTTGCCACGCAACCAGTTGCATCTCTGTTATTTAGAATTTCAGATAGTGGCGCGTCGCTGACGACTATAATGGAGTGGTCAGAGAAATAATGCGCAACCTTCTTCATGGTCATGTATATTCCATAGACAAGCTTCTGATAATGTGGATATCGTTGCTTGGATGGAGTCAAAACTTCAGAGAGATAATAAACTGGGCGTTGAACCTTGTAAGCTTTTCCTTCCTCTTCTCGCTCGACCATGAGTACTGTACTGACAACTTTTCTAGTGGCTGCAATCTACAGTAGTAAAGGCTCTTTGCTGATTGGTGCAGCGAGCACCGGCTGGGTGGAAAGCAGGGCTTTGAGCTCTGCAAACGCTGCATCAGCTTCTTCAGTCCACTTGAACTTATCAGATTTCTTCATCAGTCGGTAAAGAGCCAAGGACTTTTCACCGAGACGAGAAATGAATCAACTCAAGGCAGCCAAACAGCCAGTCAGCTTCTGAACATCATGCACTCGCATGGGGTGTTTCATTCGGAGGATGGTATCAACTTTTTCTGGATTCGCGTCGATCCCTCGTTCGGAAACGAGAAAACCAAGTAACTTTCCTCCTGGAACTCCGAATGTACACTTTGACGGATTAAGCTTGATATCGTACCTTCTTAGGTTGGCAAAGGTTTCTGCGAGGTCAGTCAATAAGTCAGAACCTTTGCGAGACTTGACTACAATGTCATCCATGTATGCTTCCACATTCCGACTGATTTGAGTGAGCAGGCACTTCTGAATCATTCTCATGAATGTGGCTCCAGCATTTTAAGACCAAATGGCATGGTGATATAACAAAAGCACCCGAATGGGGTGATGAAGGCTGTTTTTATTTCATCGCGACCATACAGTCGGATCTGATGATACCCGGAATACGCATCTAAGAAAGACAAGTGCTCACACCCTGCAGTCGAGTCGATAATCTGATCGATGCGAGGGAGAAGGAAGTGATCTTTCGGGCAGGCCCGATTGATATGCTTGAAATCAATACACATACGAAGTGAATCATCCTTCTTAGGGACCATGACTACATTGGCTAGCCACTCGGAGTGGTAGATTTCACGGATGAACTCTGCTGCCAACAGCCGAGTGACTTCTTCGCCAATTGCTTTCCTCTTCTACACGGCGGACCGCCAAAGGTGCTCTTTGACGGGTTTTTACCTTGGGGTCGACACGTAAACTATGCTCAGCCAGTCCCCTGGGTACACCTGGCATGTCAGAGGGTTTCCATGCAAAGATGTCCCAGTTCTCACGGAGGAACTGGATGAGCGCTTCTTCCTATTTGCTATCGAGTGTTGTTGATATATGAGTCGGTGCAGCATTGGGATCGGTCGGGTGAATATGAATCGTCTTCGTTTCACCAGTCGACTGAAATGCAGAGTCTGTAGCAGGCTTCTTGGCTCGGAGCAAATCACTCGGATCTGCACTCTTCTGATACTCTTGGAATTCAACAGCTGCCATCTGTGCATCGGCGATTTTGGAACCTTTCTGGAAACATTCCTCTGCCTTCTGCCGATTGCCAGTAACTCTGATCACACCTTTGGGGCCAGGCATCTTCAGCTTGAGATACACATAACATGGTCGAGTCAAAAAACGTGCATAGGCTGGCCTACCCAGAATGGCATGATAGGCACTCTGGAAATCCACAACTTCAAATGTCAACTTCTCCTTATGGTAATGCTTGGAATCACCGAAAACCACATCGAGGGCGATCTGGCCGAGTGATTCTGCTTTCTTTCCAGGGATAACACCATGAAAACTCATGTTGCTCTCGCTAAGTTTGGACATCGGAATGCCCATCCCCTTCAAGGTTTTAGCATAAAGGATGTTCAAACCACTGCCGCCGTCCATCAGTACTTTGGTCAGTCGAGTGCCCCCAACCACGGGGTCGACCACTAGTGCTTGCCTCCCAGGGGTGGCTACACGAGCAGGATGGTCAGACTGGTCGAACATGATGGCCGTCTGAGACCATCTCAGGTATGCGGTCGTCGCCGCCGGAGCGACCATATTCACTTCTCTGTTGATGACCTTCAATCGACTCTTGCTCTCAACATCAGCAAAAATCATCAGAGTGGAATTGACTTTGGGATAATCATCGTCTTGCTCTTCATCCTCATCTTTGTCCGACTCTTTCTCCTTCTCATTGGGCTGTTTCTCTCGGAACTGCTGGATCAGGAGTTGACATTGTCGAGTAGTATGCTTTGGGTAAATCAGATTACTTATTTCGTATTTCTTCGTGTGGATGTGACATGGAAAATCCAGCACATCATTCCCTGCTTGATCCTTTACCTTCTTAGGGGGCCAGGGCCCCTTAGGTTTTCCCTTAAACTTTCCTTGAGTCACTGCTGCAATCTCTCCAGGTGCCGCTGGTTCGGCCTTACGCTTCTGTTTCTGACTGGAGTTACCCCCACCGGCCTCCTGGCCGATTGGTTTGCTCTTCCCGCTACGGAGTCGATCCTCTTCTTCTCCGTTAGCGTACCGGTTTGCTATCTCCATCATCCGAGTCAGAGTCATATCCCCAGTCCGACCGAATTTCAAGATCAACTCTCTGTATTTGACGCCTTCCTTGAAAGCGCACACCGCTTGATGCTCTAAAACATTCTCGACGGTGTGATGCAAAGTGGACCACCTCTGGATAAAATCCCTCAAGGTCTCACTCGGCTTCTGCACACAATGTTGCAACTCGGTCAATCCCGCTGGTCGTTTACAAGTGCCTTCGAAAGTTCTGACGAACACTCGAGCCAGTTCTTCCCAATTGTATATACTGCTCGGAGCCAACTGAGTCAACCACGCTCGGGCTGACCCTTCCAACATCAGAGGGAGATGTTTCATGGCAACTTCATCGTTTCCACCGCCAATCTGCACAGCCACTCGGTAATCTTCAAGCCAAGTTTCAGGCTTGGATTCGCCGGTGAACTTACTAACCCTGGACGCCAACCTGAAGTTGGGAGGAATCACCGCTACCCTGATGGCCCTACTAAAACACTCGGGACCGGAAACATGCACTCTACTGCCACTTGGACGATCTCTGCTAGGGTCTTCTCTGTGTGCTCTGTTCCGGTCGACCAGGCCTTGAACGAGGATAGACCTCACGTCGAAGCCCGGTTCCCTTGGGTCGATTGAGGCCCTGCGCTCACCACTGTGATGGCGCTTGTCATCGTTCCGCTGAGGCACATATGACGCACTCCTCGGAGGAGGCGTGGGTCCTCAGCGACGATTGTCACGGTCGGAGGCGATCTTGGGCTGTGAGCCGACTAAACCGTGTCTGCTGCAATGGATCTACTGTGAATCCTATTCCGCGATTGAGATACTGCTGTGTTTTTCTCTCCTGCTGCCCGGAGCAAGGCCCGGATCTGCATCAACCCTCTGCCAGCTTCTGTCTGGGAAGTTTGGATCTACTCTGCTATTCGGGCCGCAGCTGTGAGATTCTGAATCGGAGTGTGGTATACCTTAGGTGGAGGCGGAAAAAGCTGTCGTCGACTGGACTCATGGATCCGCTCCTGAGCGCGCTCATCGAGAGCACGCTGAAGGTTATCCAGTCGAGTGCGCTCAGCCAAATTAGCTAGGCGCACCTGCTCCAAGGCCCGAGCCTCGGGGGTTTCTCCAACGATGGGCGTGTGGAGTGCATCCATGTTGCGGCGACAAAGTTCTTCCCTCTGATGCGAAGAGAGGGGTTCAGGTCGGTATTCCTCGTGGACGCGTGATGGATCGTCGCCTCCTTCTCCGCCGCCTTCACGGAGGAAACCGGGCGGGCTGTGAGGTCCGTCGAACATCAAGACTTCAGCCGCAGGGTCGCTGCTATCGCACTCAGATGCGGTCTCCGCGGAGCCAGTCGAACAGGCCGTGGAGAGTTTCGTCGGGCTCGATTGCCGCGACTTGATGGGTGGTCGAACGTCGAGCCACCACGTGTTTCATCCATCGCTGAAGCCGCGACCGACTGGATCGCTTGCGGCGACAAACAACGGGGAGTGAAAACATCGTCGGGGTCGACTGATACTGAGTCGATGGCTGCCGAAGGAGAATGCCGCAGACGCACGCTCGTAAGTGCATTGCCCCTCGGACGGGGAGTGCCTCAACGTCCAAGGGAGCTTCTTGAAGCCACGCAGAATCGTCAGCGACGAAAACGAGCGCGTCGAGACGGATCTCGCGTCCCTCAGCCAATCCGCCGCCGGAAACCATGACGATGACGATCGGTAAAAACTTGCAACTTCACCAGCAAGTTGCTAAGACACCTGCCCCATGGTAGGCAACAACTGTCGTGGTCCTAAGACTGACAGTAGAAAGGGGATAGGTATGGAAAGGCAAGAGCTTAGCTATGGTGAAGGTGTACACACGAGGTTTACGAGTTCAGGCCCTTCACGGTGGAAGTAACAGCCCTACGTCTCGGTGCCCGGAGGCGGTCGATTGGTTTATGTATGTGATATTACAGGGGGTGCCAACCCTTGTCCCAGAGGAGGGGGGTGGCTTATATAGAGTGTGCCCGGACCCCCGCCCACCTCCATTACAAGGGGCTTAATGTACATAAAGTAAGGGGCATTACTGGTAACGCCAGCCTTAAGTACTCTTAATGCTTATAAAAGCTAAGGGGTGAACGTCCGACCGTTGAGTGCCCTTCCGACTCCCGGTCTTCGATAAGTCGAGTGACTCTCCATACGGTCGAGTGACATGGCCGTCGAGTGGATTGCACTCGACACACTCGACCGGTGTTCTCCTGTTGTCTCTTGGTCTTTTTATCTTCCAGGGTAGTGGCCTTGGGTAGGATGTATAGGTCAGGCCTATGACCCTACCCCAGGTCTGTATCCTCGTCAGCATACGCTTAGTATCCCTCTGTCTCCCAACGGCGCCCATGTCTCTAAGAAGAGATGACATTTGAAGATTACATCAGCTGGGTGAGAAGGGAATATCTTCTCAATGGTGAATTTATTCCTAATTGTTCAAATGGACCAAATAAGGGCCCCTACACATCTCCACAAAATGCGGGCCGCACCACCCCTGTGTGCTACCAGAATGGCGAGAAGATCGCTGGCGACGTGGGATTCCAATTTTGGCCCAAGACCTCTCGCACGGCACTCCACGCAAATTGAGCTAGGTGACACAGAAAGAAAATGTGGTTAGAATCCTCACAAAGACCGCACAAGGTGCAGGTCCCATTCGATGGGCCATTTCATTTGGCAACATTATAGGAGGTACGTAGATGATTACGAAACATTTGCGAAAGGAAGATTTTTTTAGCGGAATGGGCACCTTCTATAGCCCCCTAGCTATGTCCAGCTTTGGTCGTTGTTGTGTTGAGAATACAATAGTCGGATGATCGCTGAGGTTTCGTGCTGAGGAGGTGCGCCAAATCGTCCATTTCTTCTTGTGCTAGCAGACTGAATGTTGTGAGCTGGAGTTCAAAAATAGTGCACATGGATCATGCTGGGATCCTGGGAGCGCAAGATTCAGTTTCTTTCATTCCTCCCAGCGATTCCACCCAATCAACTTGTTGCTGCTCTGCATTCATGTCCACTTTGATGGAGTAGTAAACTGTAACTGGTTGGCGATGCTGCTAATTTCATGGTCGATCCCATTCCCAACACATCATGTATGGATGGCAAGATGCAGAGGCATTGCCCACTTCTGCAGCCTCCACCCACCTTGTCTCCTAGGCTTCTATGTCTCCACCAGGATGTCGATTAGCCTCAAGCAGATCCACCCGCACTTTGTCCTGATGCTGCCTCATCCCCCGGAGGTTGCGGCTGCCGCCCGCCAGGCCAAGAGCTACAGCCTGGACGCGGAGAAGGAAGATTTCACAAGCGTCTATGAGTGCCAGAATGACACCATCTTCGTCTGTGGCTTCCAAGGCAGGACAAGCTTGTTTGAACTGCACTGGCCGTTGTGCCTGAACAGAGGTGTCCTTCACATCCCAATGTGCCCACATCCACATGAACAACTCGGTGACGCTGCAGTCATCGCTACCCATTTCCTCTTGAAGGACGAAGGTGACAGTAAGAGCTTGACCTACATTTGGTTCTCAGTGGATTATCTCATAAAGGGAAAGGGAAAAGAATATTCCTTAAAATATGTAAGACAATAGGTTTGGGAGGAACCGGCACAACCCTCTAGGGGTGGCCTATCACATATATATAGTGAGTAGGATACAACATTACAATATACATGTTTGAATACGGAGGTTATACAGTCTGACACCCTCCCTCAATCTTAGCCACTTCCTAAAGAATCTAGAAGGGTAAGATTGCGCCGACAAGCCTCAAACTGTGGTAGAGGAAATGGCTTGGTGAAGATGTCTACAAGTTGATCCTTGGAAGAGACGAACCTGATCTGTAGTTGCTTCTGAGAGACACGTTCATGCACAAAGTGATAGTCATCTTCAATGTGTTTCGTTCGGGCATGGAATACCGGATTTGCATAGAGGTATGTAGCACCGATGTTATCACACCAAAGGACAAGAGACTGTGATTGAGATATACCTAATTCCTGAAACAAAGACTGTACCCAGATAAGCTCTGCAGTAGCATTGGCCACAGCCTTATACTCAGCCTCACTACTGCTACGTGAGACAGTGGCCTGTTTCCGAGCACTCCAAGCAATCAGATTAGAGCCAAAGAACACAGCATAACCCCCTGTAGATCGCCTGTCATCCGGACTGCCAACCCAATCCGCATCAGAGTATGCCGAGAGACATTCAGAGGAGGTCGGTCGAATATGAAAGCCGTGAGACACTGTGAATTGAATGTAGCACAAGATGCGCTTAACAGCAGACCAATGAGTGTCACAGGGTGACTGCAGATACTGGCAAACTCGGTTGACAGCGAAAGAAATGCCCGGCCTTGTAATCGTCAAGTACTGAAGACCACCAATGATACTCCTATACTCCATCGCATCAAAAGAAGACAGAAGCTCACCATCAACAGCAATGATCTTGTCAGTGGTAGACATCGGTGTAGTCGTTGGTTTGCACTTAAGCATCCCAGCCCGCTGCAACAAATCCAAGTGGTACTTCTACTGCGTCATAACAAGACCATCAGCCCGAGAAGTAACCTCCACACCAAGGAAGTAGTGAAGCTTCCCAAGGTCCTTGGCCGCAAAATTAGCACCAAGAGAGCGAACAAGAGCAATAGCAGCCGATTGAGAGGGGCTGACAAGAATAATATCATCCACATAAACCAACAAGTACATAGTAACCTCGGGCTTCTGTAGAAGAAATAGTGAGGAGTCCATGCGCATGCTTCTCACCTTCCAACAAGAGCAGTAGCGCATGCTTCTCACCTTCTAAGAATCCACTGGTCTGAAAGGGGATTTTAGCAAATCTTCCTTGATCCCTTTGAATATGGATAATGATCTGGCTACAAGTTTGGCTGCAGTCCTGGGTTGCAAGATTGGAACTACTCCTTTTACCTACCTGGGCCTGCCAATGGGTACCACAAGGCCTAGGATAGTTGGTTTCATGCCTATGGTTGACAGAGTTGAAAGAAGACTTTCTTGCAGTTCTTCCATGCTTAATCAAGGTTCTAGACTTCAACTCCTTGCATCAGTCTTGACCTCTATGCCAATCTATTTCCTGTGTTCTTTGAATATTCCCCTAGGGATTATTAAGCAACTTGACAGGATTTTTAGACAGTGTCTTTGGAGGGGTAATAGTGACACTCCAAAACAATCCCTTGCTGTATGGAGTTTGGTCTGCAGGCCCAAGGATAAAGGTGGCCTTGGGTTAATCAATCTTAATATCCAGAACCAGGGGCTTCTTATTAAGCATTTGCATAACTTTTATAATAAAGTGGACATCCGCTGGGTCTCTTTGATCTAGAATTCATATTATGATGGTGTGGTACCTCAAGCTATTGTGATGACATGGTCTTTCTAGTGGAGTGATGTTTTTAAGCTTTCTGACACATATAGAGTAGTTGCATCAACTCAGGTTAACTTGGGGGACTCTGTGATGGTTTGGTTGGATGCTTGGCAGGTGGGTGGATTAGTGCCTCTATTCAGACGACTCCCAAGGCTGTTCTCTTTTATTCAGGATGACAAAGCATCTGCTGCTGAAATCCTTAGTTTCTCAAACCTGTTCTCATTGTTCTACCTGCCTATATCTCAAGAAGCTGCTGAGGAACTGAGGCTTTTGGAGGATTGGATTCTTAATCTTCAAAGGGACCCACACATTGCTGATGTCTGGACCTGGGTGGGGAAGTCAGGCGCCTACTCTGCAAAAAGTTTTTACTCCATCATCCATACTCATATGCCTACGATCCAGACATGCAAATGGCTTTGGAGTAGCAAATGCACCATGAAAATTAAAGTCTTTGGATGGTTGTTATTCTTAGGTCGCCTGAACACTGAGGATATGCTTGTGAGAAGGCATTGGAGATTGTCTGAGGATGATAACCTATGTGTCATTTGTGTTGTTCAGGTTTATGAAGACAGGCTCCATCTCTTTATCAACTGCACCTTTAACTTAAGAGTCTGGAACTACCTGAATATTGACTGGATAGGTGGGGATGATTTACAACAATGTATTTCTCATGCAAGGTCTTCCTTCAGGCACCCTTTCTTCTTCAAAGTCATGCTTACAACAGCCTGGAATATTTGGATACTGCGCAATGCAAGAACTTTTAGAGGAGAGAGGGCTTCTTTTGCTTTGTGGAAATGTAATTTTGTACATGATGTAACTTTATTATCTCATAGAATCTCTAGTTCAACCAGAGCCTCTCTGTTGGCTTGGATTGACTCCCTACCTTAGTATATAGGTAAGTATGGGTAGGTTTTTCCCCTTTCTTGTACTATACATACTTGTATATGTTCTTTTTTGGAGTTTGGAATAAAAGGCTGTGGGGCTTTGCTCCACAGTAGATAGTTTCAAAAAAAGTAGATATGGTACTCTATTAATGTTTGTACCGCAACCACACTAGGGCCTCTGTAATGCTAGGGCCGGCCCTGTCTTTTGTGATCATGAGGCGGACTTAGACACAAAAGCATAAAGAGGTAAAAGATGGTTAGTGCTGCATGATAGCTATCGGCATTACATGTAGCCATATTAACTCAATTAAAATGGAAATGTAACCCCCGTCCCCCATGTTTACACGGGGTTTTGAGCTGGGATCAAAATCCCGTGTAAACATTGCGAGACTCGTGGTGACTCACAAAGCGCATGAACTAGGCTGTAAATACTCGCATGCACAACCAAAGGATGGGCACACACACACACACATGCACACACACACGCACACACACACACCCCATAGGCACTCGTCCACAGCACATGCACTACCTCTTCCACAACACAAGCATCTGTTTGTGGCCAGCTTAGCCCCCGCCAGTAGGTTGTAATCAAGCAAATGTACTCTCTTGATAAGTTTATTTTAAGGCATGATCATCAATTTGGGTTCTCTTGGTTTAGTTGATGGACAAAACTTCATTCTGAAACTTTTCAAGGGTGTACCAATGGACCCTTCATGATCAGGGTCGGCCCTAGCACTATGGGGGCCCTAGTATGATTGAGGTACAAATATTAACAAATGAACATAGATATACTTTCAACAATATACATCGTATATCATGAATAATATAAAGACATAAACAAAAACTATATATTTTTTGGCAAATAAAGTCTCAATCCACCATTTATATGTGACTACATGATGTAAATAATGATTATAACATACTCAATTACAAGTAACTATTGAATAAATACAATGTGGTGAAGTGCCTCGAAGAGGGGGGCATATGCCCCCTATCCATGTTGGTTTTTGTTTGCAAATTTTCTTTTTGTAGTTTATTTAAATATATAGATGTATTGGGCGATATATTGGGCCCTAGGCCGCTGGATGTTTTTCCATGGCCTAGGTCCGCCCTACTCATGATTCAATCATGACAAAACAAAGCAAGCCATGTAGATTTTGGGAACTTACAAGAGAACACGTGTTACCAAAATTTATATGGATTCATCATTACGGTAATTTTGCTAGTGTCATTGTGGATTATTGTTCCATGCCCTGCATTACTTACAATTAAGTGAGAATGCTCCATAGCATTGATATATGAAATGATTGATAGTTGGAAGCATAGGTGAGTAGGTTCTTAGTGAAGTACTAACGAAAAGTATTACTATTGCTTTGGACTGACCAATGTTATATATATCGTTAGCCTCAAAACAAGTTGCATCATCCCCCAGTGCAACATCCACAATGTTCCCATTAAATAAAGAACCATAGAGTAAAGACATAGAGAAGCAATGGGTTAATAGATGTGTGAAAATTTACAGGAGATAGCTTGCTCAATGTCTGTGATCTTCAAGTTCCTCTTATCGGACTATTGGGATTCACCGGGAAATCGTACCTTCATGAGATCAGATATAGCTGAAATTATTCCAATCATATTTGTACATGTAAACATTAATGAAAATGAACCACAAGGTTAATCCAACACTAAATAAACATTATGAAAAAGTTGTTTGGCAGAAGTAAAGTACAATTAAGTTGCCTATAGATGTGTTTTCTTGCCCAACTAGATTAGACAACAACTGAAAGTTACGCAACGAGTATGCATATCGAGGAAAATCAAGAGGCACTTGATGCTGCATCTCCATGGTCGACCATTTGGTTATTTTAATCATCAAACTCCCATAAGCATGCATATACATTTCATTTGATGACTGGACAAGGAAATCTCGCATTAGGCAAAAATTTCCCTCCTTGGTTTGCTCCATGAATTTGTTTGCATGCAATACTGCCTCTACTTCACAGTACATTTTATATTTATGTGAACTATAAAAAAATGATTTGCAAACAAAAATCAACATGGACAGGGGGCATATGCCCCCCCCCCCCCTACCTGGACACACTTCACAATGTTGTATTTATTGAGTACTTATTTGTAGTTGAGTATGTTCTAATTATTATTTGCATTATATAATCACATATAAATGATGTATTAAGACTTCATTTGCCAAGAGCCCGGGGCCTGGGTAATCCACCCGTCATGTAAAAGTAGCATCAATTTTCTTTTGCTTGCGATGAATATGAACACCTTTCTGGCAAAAAGGAATCTGGATAAAGAAAGAAGAGCAAATAAAAAACATGCATGAAAGACGTACGCATTGCCATACACAAAATGCATACTGGCAAAAGAAAAACATACAATACCGGTTTACCTTTATTGTTATAAGAATATGGTACAATACACCAATACGGTACTCCAGTACAATACGCCAGTACAACACACTGGTACAACATACCTATGTAACTTCTACAGAGGTGTCTTTCAAACCCATACGCCAGTACAATACACCAGTACAATACGCCAGTACACCATGAGGCCACACCACAGCACGCACCAAGTATAATTATTTCGCCTTAATTATTGCAGCGTACTAGTAGCCGCTACTGCTCGGGCCGAGTAAACCAGGGAACTCGTTGCCGATAGCGGTGAGGCTAGGGCGAGTCACGTCTTGCTCCCATGCCATTGCCTCGGCGGCATGAAAACCGGCAAGGCACGCACGAATGGCGATCGTAGAATCAAGCCGGCGAATCGTCCAGCCCCACTCCCCAGCCATACAGCGAATCTTGGCCGTCTGCACCTTAGCCAAAGCTTTTGTGATTGCCTTGCTATGGTCTGTGACCGCCTGGAGGCTGGTCCGCCCAGCGAAGTATCCAACAAGTTCAAGCACGCCAATAGAGCTGCCTATCCCAACGCAGTGGCTCTCGGGAGCAGTTGCCAGATACTCCCTCGCCTCCTCGATCATACCCGATTTCACCATCTCGTCGACACGACGGTCATGGTAATCGTTTAACATCGCCTCATCGGCGTCGACCTAGAGGAGGCAGAAAGGGTACGACATCTCCGGCCGATACCCTGCGGTGATGAATGGGTTTGCCAGCATGGCATCGAGTCGGCTGGCGAGCAGGCCGTGGATTAGATAGTTGGACCCGCCTGCAACCACGGGCATCTTCCCGCGGGCCGCGATCGAGTCGGCAATCTCCGCTGCCCACGAATGGAAAAAGGACACGGGGAAGTCATCCGCGTGTGTGCTGATCATGGACATGAGGTGGTGCGGAACACCCCCTTGTTCATGCTCTGGCACTTTGTTTGTCAGTATGTCAAAGACCGGTGTAGACCTGCATCTTGTCGGTGCTAATTACCTCGCCGTTGGCATGGCTTGCAATGTCAATGGATAGTTTTGTCTTCCCGATGCCCGTGGCACCCATGATCACCACCATCACTGGCAGACCTACCACTCCTCCTTCGAGGGCTTTTGCTTGGGCTTCCTGGTTGTAGGCCTCAAGGGCCAGGTTGTTGGGCCGCGTTGTTCCGCGCCTGCCCTCCTGGCCCATATGAGCAACGTTGCGCCTCACCAGGGACTAGGCTTGCCCAAGCTTTGGAATGCTCTTTGCTTCGCCAGTGACCACCGTCATCTTGGAGGTTGACATCGCTTATTTTGATCTGAGATGAGAAAGCAGGCAGCAAAATACAGTGTCACGGTCAGTGTTCAGGTAACACAAAATTATGGTGAGAAGAGAACAAAATTTTGGGCGTGTGCACCAAAGTTGAGCACAGAATGTGTGTTTGAGATCTCTACTTATCACTAGTGTACTCTGCATCGTCAGCGTGCTCTGCGGTCTCTATTGAATAAATACAATGTGGTGAAGTGCATATGCCCCCTGTTCACGTTGGTTTTTGTTCGCTCATTTTTTTGTAGTTTATTTAAAAATATAGATATATTTGGGCCCTAGGCCACTACACGATTTGCTCGTATCAATTTGCTTCACTTTTCCTCTTGGTCAGACTAGAGATGGATAAAGAATATGAAAACAATATCAAGATGTAATAAGGTCCAGCTATAAGTAAGAGATCGACTGAATCATCGGCTCGCAAAAATCATATGTGGCGATGACTGATTGAGCTATACATTGGTGACACTGTTTCTTTTGGGAACTGAATCAATTTTAATCTCGACAGTAGGTTGATGCTGACATGGCAAGTGCTAAACAATCAAATATGCAATCAGGAGTTATCTGAGGGGCGATTTTCAGGAAACAACAATGCATTCGTTAAGTGATACATCTCGAAGATTAAGGACACAAAAATGAACAAACACATTTCTTGTTTTGGGTATTATTTATGGTTGAAATGGTTCAGGCATCTTACCGATCCAGCACGACAACATCACAAACCTGAAGCAACCTATATGGATGCATCGTTCATAGAACAACTAGAAAACAGAGAACCAAATTGAAACAACTGAATTGGCACAAAATCATAGGTAATAACTGGGAAAGTAATCACACTAGAAGGAGAGCACCATGTAGATATATCCAGAAGTTCGGTGATCCAATATTCTTGTTCCATTTCTATAAGTCCATTTTCTCTGTCTGTAAAATAAAGTACATGTAATGAGATAACTATGGAGTAGAGAAAAACAAGAATAGGGAAGGCAAGGCAGAAAAGCCATCAAGCTTACCGTAGAGCAAGCAGCATGAAGGCAACAACGAAGATACAAAAAAAATCTATGATGTTTATCTCAACTTATTATATGAATGAACAGTGATTGAACAACGATGTGTATAGATCTAGTGAAGGTTTTGATAAGTCTGGGTGGTGTCAGCTTACACCAGTAGTGGGTTGCAATGGTGTGATCAGCTTACACCAGTAGTGGGTTGTAACGAAGAGAGGGGATATGTGGTTTATATATGTACCCAAATACTGTTTGCTCATGTTTATTATATAGTTGATGAAGATCTATTGGCATAATGTTTTAGGTATGCCTCCTTATCTTTCAACACATTTTGCATAACAATGGTATGTGTATATGACCTTAAAATTGTCAGCGGTATCTGATACATCCATTTTACATCATGCTTTTATATCGATATGTATTGCATTATGGGTTGTTATTACACGCTATGTCACAATACTTATGCCTATTTTATCTTATTCTACAAGGTTTACACGAAAAGGGAGAATGCCGGCAGCTGGAATTCTAGGATCGAAAAGGAGCAAATATTAGAGACCTATTCTGCACCACTCAAAAAGTCCTGAAACTCCACAGAAGTTATTTTTGGAATTAATAAAAAATATTGAGCAAAGAAAATACCAGAGGGGGGGCACCCACCATCCACGAGGGTGGGGGCGCGCCCCCTGCCTCGTGGGCCACCTAGCAGGCCTCCGGTGCCCATCTTCTTCTATATGAAGTCTTTCACCCTGGAAAAATTCATAAGCAAGCTTTCGGGACGAGGCACCGCTGCTACGAGGCGGAACCTTGGCGGAACCAATCTAGGGCTCCGACGGAGCTGTTCTGCCGGGGAAACATCCGTCCAGGAGGGGGAAATTATCACCATCGTCATCACCATCGATCCTCTCATCGGGAGGGGGTCAATCTCCATCAACATCTTCACCAGTACCATCTCCTCTAAAACCCTAGTACATCTTTGTCCCAAAACCTCAGATTGGTACCTGTGGATTGCTAGTAGTGTTGATTACTCCTTGTAGTTGATGCTAGTTGGTTTATTCGGTGGAAGATCATATGTTTAGATCCTTAATGCATATTAATACCCCTCTGATTATGAACATGAATATGATTTGTGAGTAGTTACGTTTGTTCCTGAGGACATGGGGGAGTCCTGCTATAAGTAGTCATGTGAATTTGGTATTCGTTCGATATTTTGATGAGATGTATGTTGTCTCTCCTCTAGTGGTGTTATGTGAACATCGACTACATGACACTTCACCATTGCTTGGGCCTAGAGGAAGGCATTGGGAAGTAATAAGTAGATGATGGGTTGCTAGAGTGATAGAAGCTTAAACCCTAGTTTATGAGTTGCTTCGTAAGGGGCTGATTTGGATCCACATGTTTCATGCTATGGTTAGGTTTACCTTAATACTTCTTTTATAGTTGCGGATGCTTGCAATAGGGGTTAATCATAAGTGGGATGATTGTCCAAGAAAGGGCAGTACCCAAGCACTGGTCCACCCACATACCAAATTATCAAAGTAACGAACGTGAATCATATGAGCGTGATGAAAACTAGCTTGACGATAATTCCCATGTGTCCTCGGGAGCGCTTTTTTCTATATAAGAGTTTGTCCAGGCTTGTCCTTTGCTACAAAAAGGATTGGGCCACCTTGCTGCACCTTATTTACTTTCATTACTTGTTACCCGTTACAAATTACCTTATCACAAAACTATCTGTTACCGATAATTTCAGTGCTTGCAGAGAATACCTTACTGCAAACCGTTTGTCATTTCCTTCTGATCCTTGTTGGGTTTGACACTCTTACTTATCGAAAGGACTACGATAGATCCCCTACAATTGTGGGTCATCAAGACTCTTTTCTGGCGCTGTTGCCGGGGAGTGAAGCGCCTTTGGTAAGTGGAACTTGGTAATGAAAAAATTATATAGTGTGCTGAAATTTACTGTCACTTGTTACTATGGAACATAATCCTTTGAGGGGCTTGTTCAGGGTATCTTCACCCCGGCCAGTAGAGCAAAGAGTTGCTCCTCAACCTACTGAACCTACTGAAAATATTTACTTTGAAATTCCTTCGGGTATGGTAGAGAAACTGCTAGCTAATCCTTTTACAGGAGATGGAACATTGCATCCCGATTTGCACCTAATCTATGTGGATGAAGTTTGTGGATTATTTAAGCTTCCAGGTATGCCCGAGGATGTTATCAAGAAGAAGGTCTTCCCTTTATCTTTGAAGGGAAAGGCATTGACATGGTTTAGGCTATGTGATGATATGGGATCTTGGAACTACAACTGATTGAAATTGGAATTTCAGCAGAAGTTTTATCCTATGCATCTTGTTCATCGTGATCGTAATTATATATATAATTTTGGCCTCGCGAAGGAGAAAGCATCGCTCAACTTGGGGTTGGCTTAAGTCAATGTTATATTCCCCAATCATGAGCTCTCAAGAGAAATTATTATTCAAAAATTTTATGCTCGGCTTTCTCTCAACAATCGCTCCATGCTCGATACTTCTTGTACTGGATCTTTTATGATGAAGACTATTGAATTCAGATGGGATTTATTGGAAAGAATTGAATGCAAATTTGAAGATTGGGATCTTGATGAAGGTAAGGAGTAAGGTATAACACCTAAGTTTGATTGTGTTAAATCGTTTATGGATACTGATGCTTTTCATGAATTTAACACTAAATATGGACTTGACTCTAAGATAGTAGCTTCTTTCTGTGAATCATTTGCTACTCATGTTGACCTCCCCAAGGAGAAGTGGTTTAAATATAATCCTCCTATTGAAGTAAAAGTAGTTGCACCTATTAAAGTTGAAGAAAAGACTATCACTTATAATGATCCTATTGTTCCTACTACCTATATTGAGAAACCACCTTTCCCTGTTAGGATAAAGGATCATGCTAAAGCTTCAACTATGGTTCGCAAGAGTAATACTAGAACACCTACACCACCTTAGCAAATTAGAGTTGAACCTAGTATTGGTATGGTTAAAGATCTCTTAGCTGATAATATTGATGGGCATGTTATTTACTTCTGTGATGAAGCTGCTAGAATTGCTAGACCAGATAATAAGAATAAACATAGACCTGTTGTAGGCATGCTTGTTATTTCTGTTAAAATAGGAGATCATTGTTATCATGGCTTATGTGATATGGGTGCTAGTGCAAGTGCGATACCTCATTACCTATACAAAGAAATTATGCATGATATTGCACCTGCTGAGATAGAAGAAATTGATGTTACAATTAAGCTTGCCAATAGAGATACTATTTCACCAGTTGGGATTGTTAGAGATATTGAAGTCTTGTGTGGGAAAGTCAAATATCCTGCTGATTTTCTTGTTCTTGGTTCCCCAGAAGATAGCTTTTGTCCCATTATATTTGGTAGACCCTTCTTGAATACTGTTAATGCTAGGATAGATTGTGAAAAGGATGTTGTTACTATTGGTTTGGGGGATATGTCTCATGAGTTTAATTTTGCTAAATTTCGTACACAACCCCATGATAACGAATTGCCTAGTAAGCATGAAAGTATTGGTCTTGCTTCTATTGCCGTGCCTCCTAATGATCCTTTAGAACAATATTTGCTAGACCATGAAAATGATATGTTTATGAATGAAAGAAGGGAGATAGATGAACACTACTGGAAACATCTTCTTTGCGTCCGCCATGGCAGACGTCAAAGGCATAGATCCCGGATGGCAAACATCTTTGCCGTCCACCAGCAGACGGCAAATTGTCCGTCTGAACAGGTGCCTGCCGGTGTCAAAACCGGTGGATCTCGGGTAGGGGGTCCCGTATTGTGCGTCTAAGGCTAATGGTAACAGAAGGCAGGGGACACGATGTTTACCCTGGTTCGGGCCCTCTCTATGGAGGTAATACCCTACTTCCTGCTTGATTGATCTTCATGATATGAGTATTACAAGAGTTGATCTACCATGAGATCGTAGAGGCTAAACCCTAGAAGCTAGCCTATGATTATGATTGTCCTTCTACGGACTAAACCCTCCGGTTTATATAGACACCGGAGGGGGCTAGGGTTACACAGAGTCGGTTACAAAGAAGGAAATCTACATATCCGGATTGCCAAGCTTGCCTTCCACGCAAAGGAGAGTCCCACCCGGAAACGGGACGAAGTCTTCAATCTTGTATCTTCATAGTCCAACAGTCCGGCATAAGCATATAGTCCGGCTATCCGAGGACCCCCTAATCCAGGACTCCCTCAGTAGCCCCTGAACCAGGCTTCAATGACGATGAATTCGGCGCGCAGATCATCTTCGGCATTGCAAGGCGGGTTCCTTCTCCGAATACTCCAAAGTAGATCTTGAACACAAGAATCATGTCCGGCTCTGCAAAACAAATTCCACACACCACCGTAGAGAGTATAATAATCCACGGGTCTAATCTGCTGACAATTTCCATAGCGTGACATCACGCCGCGGCCCGGTTACTTATTCAAACCGTTTTTCCAACCTGCCACTACACGTCCTATGAGGCGGTTTTATTGGCACGTCTTGTCGAAGTAGAGATCGTGTCCCCTTATCACGGGATTCTCATCAATATCGGCATGGGAACCCAACCGTTCCATTAGTATTACTCCTTGAATTAGGCAAGTTCCAAACGGCCATGCGGAGGACGCTTGATATTCATCCCCTTTATAAAGAGGTCAAGACCTGTCCTTTTCCTTCCACGCTCGATCCTTCCCTTCCCCTGCCTTGAGTTCCAACACCCAAGGTTCAGTCCAAGTGCTCCGGACCTTCAACCATGTCCGGATCCAACCTTCAAGGCCGGTGGATGGCCACTACCGTCACAGAGGAGGACATCAAAAAGCTTAGGGAGGCTAGGTATCTGACCACCAAAATCCTTCACAGGCTTCTTTCTCAAGGGCAGGTTATCCCCACTCCCAAACCCATGAGAGTGTCGTATTCGTTTCCCACTTCCTCCGAGGGCTAGGCTTCGGTATTCACCCCTTCGTTAGAGGGCTCATGTTCTATTATGGGCTAGATTTCCATGATCTAGCTCCCGATTCCTTCCTTCATATCTCAACGTTCATCGTTGTGTGTGAGGCCTTCCTCCGCATTACCCCACACTTCGGCTTATGGCTCAAGACCTTCAATGTGAAGCCGAAGATGATTGAAAGGCGACACGCGGAGTGCGGAGGCGCTATAATAAGCAAGGGTGTCGATGCTTTATGGCCAAAGGGCTCTTTCCCAGAAGTTTCTGACCTATGGCAGCGGGAGTGGTTTTATATCACCGCGCCCCAAGGGAGAAAGTGGGCGGCCACCCCGACCTTCCGCTCTGCCCCTCTGCCATAGCTTGTATCATGGGTCAACAAGGGGCTGGACTAGGGATCGGTCAATGACGTGCCGACATTGCAAAGCCGGATTCGGGATCTCCTCAAGAAGGATATTAGTCTTGTCAAAGTGAGTCAAGTAATGCTACTTCGTCGGGTCCTGCCATGCCAACATCGATCTCTCTGAATGTGGGAGTTCAACCCGGAAGGACCGCAAACCATTCAGCACTTCTTCGGCGTGACGCTCGAAGGGATGTATCGATTATTCTTCGGATCATGAATAAAGTGTCCGGGCACAACAGAGGATACGGACCTCAACTGCAACCGTCCAGATACCCAAGTAAGTAACTCCATGACCGATCATGCTGTCCATATATTTGTCACAACATCATTTTGAAAAACCACTCTCGGCCAGGACTGGATAAGAAAGGTGGAGAGGATCAGGTGTTCGGCCCCTCTTCCCGAATATTCACCTGATCATGTACTAACCAGGATGCTGGCTCGCGCACCTTATCAAGTGCCATCAGAGGAGGACAAGGAGAGGAATGAGGAAGCCCACAACGGATTTCATACTAGAGGTACGTTACGCATCCTAATCGGGGAAATTAATACCCCTGTGTCAGAGAGTGAACGGGGAGTAGAATCTGGTATCCCTCCCCCCATGGGAAGAAAAGGGCCGCCCCCGAAGACTTGGAAGCTGAGGCTTCCAAACGAGGGTATCAAGGGCCCCTGCCCCAGAGGGCAATATTGCCGCACAGCGCCCACAAGGGGGCCAGCCATTAATCGAGCTGTAAGTGAACAAAGGTGCTTAGTAAGCATACCCCATTCTTTTATCGAGAATAACAATCAAGACGTATGTTTTGCAGTTTAGCCGATAGCCTCCCTCAACAATCTTCGTCCTCGGGGGATCCTCTTCCAGAGATGATGGAGAGTGAAACGCCTCCTCCTACTTCTCCGCCTCATAAGGCAGACGACCCTGAGGTGTCGTCCCGGTGGATCTCTCTCGATCCGCAAAGGCCAGAAGGTAACTCTTCGGCCGCCTGAGGTCCGGGGGTTCGGCTCCTAGAGAGACCAACAGAAAAAGGCCCGGACTGTCTGATACGCAGCCGGACACATTGACAGGCCTTCTGCGGCAGGTGCCCATCTCAGAGGCACATCACACCTTAATGGGTACGCTGGTTGAGAGGATTTCATCCGCAAAAGGCGGGTTGAATGAAGCTTTTATGAAAAGCTCGTATGCATTGGATCAGTGATGGATAATTATGAGAGGATTTCATCTCAGAGGCACAACACAATATATGAAAAGCTCATAGGCATTGGATCAGTGATGGATAATTATGTCGGATGCGATTCCTCATGTAATAGCTATAACATAGGGTGACACAGAACTAGGTCCAATTCATCAATGTAATGTAGGAATGTATTCCGAATATAGTCATACGTGCTTATGGAAAAGAACTTGCATGACATCTTTTGTCCTACCCTCCCGTGGCAGCGGGGTCCTAGTGGAAACTAAGGGATATTAAGGCCTCCTTTTAATAGAGTACCGGACCAAAGCATTAACACATAGTGAATACATGAACTCCTCAAACTACGGTCATCACCGAGAAGTGTCCCCATTATTGCCACTTCGGGGTTGTCGGATCATAACACATAATAGGTGACTATAGACTTGCAAGATAGGATCAAGAACTCACATATATTCATGAAAACATAATAGGTTCAGATTTGAAATCTTGGCACTCTGGCCCTAGTGACAAGCATTAAGCATAGCAAAGTCATAGCAACATCAATCTCAGAACATAGTGGATACTAGGGATCAAACCCTAACAAAACTAACTTGATTACATGGTAAATCTCATCCAACCCATCACCGTCCAGCAAGCCTATGATGGAATTACTCACGCTTGAGGTGAGCATCATGAAATTGGTGATGGAGGATGGTTGATGATGACGATGGAGACGAATCCCCCTCTTCGGAGCCCCGAACGGACTCCAGATCAGCCCTCCCGGGAGGTTTTAGGGCTTGGCGGCGGCTCCGTATTGTAAAACGCGATGAAACTTCCTCTCTGATTTTTTTGTCCGTGAAACGGAATATATAGAGTTGGAGTTGAGGTTGGCGGAGCTCCAGGGGGGCCACGAGATAGGGGTGCGCCTAGGGGGAAGGCGCGCCCCCACCCTCATGAACAGGGTGTGGGCCCCCTGGCCTTCATCTTTTGCCAGTATTTTTTATATTTTCCAGAACTTATCTCCGTGGATTTTCAGGTTATTCTGAGAAGTTTTGTTTTCTGCACAATAAACAACATCATGGCAGTTCTGCTGAAAACATCGTCAGTCCGGGTTAGTTTCATTCAAATCATGCAAGTTAGAGTCCAAAACAAGGGCAAAAGTGTTTGGAAAAGTAGATACATTGGAGACGTATCAACTCCCCCAAGCTTAAACCTTTGCTTGTCCTCAAGCAATTCAGTTGATAAACTGAAAGTGATAAAGAAAAACTTTTACAAACACTATTTGCTCTTGTTGTTGTAAATATGTAAAGCCAGCATTCAAGTTCCAGCAAGTATTATGAACTAACCATACTCACAATAACACTTAGGTCTCACAATTACTCATATCAATGGCATAAACAGCTAGCGAGCCATAATAATAAAACTTGGATGACAACACTTTCTCAAAACAATCATAATGTGATATAACAAGATGGTATCTCGCTAGCCCTTTCTGAGACCGCAAAACATAAATGCAGAGCACCTTTAAAGATCAAGGACTGACTAAACATTGTAATTCATGGTAAAAGAGATCCAGTCAAGTCATACCCAATATAAACCAATAGTAATACATGCAAATAAGAGTGTGCTCTCCAGTGGGTGCTTTTTAATAAGAAGGTGATGACTCAACATAAA
This sequence comes from Triticum aestivum, assembly GCF_018294505.1. Taxonomy (NCBI): domain Eukaryota; kingdom Viridiplantae; phylum Streptophyta; class Magnoliopsida; order Poales; family Poaceae; genus Triticum; species Triticum aestivum. Next base: position 50,304,190 of record NC_057798.1, on the reverse strand, counting down.
AGTAAATAGATAGGCCCTTCGTAGAGGGAAGCAGGGATTTGTAGAGGTGCCAGAGCTCGATTTGAAAATAGAGATTGAATAACATTTTGAGCGGCATACTTTCACTACCAACGCAACAACTATGAGATGGCTATATCTTCCATACTACATGCATTATAGGCAGTTCCCAAACAGAATGGTAAAAGTTTATACTCCCCCACCACCAACAAGCGTCAATCCGTGGCTTGCTCGAAACAACGAGTGCCTCCAACTAACAATAGCCCTGGGGGAGTTTTGTTTAATTATATTGATTTGCTTTGATCTTTTTGGATCATGGGACTGGGCATCCCAGTTACCGGCCCTTTCTCGTGAATGAGCAGTGGAGTCCACTCCTCTTGAGAATAACCCAGCTAGCATGGAAGATACATGCATCCCTAGTTGAAACATGAGCTGCTCGAGTATACAAAACAGAATTTCATTTGAAGGTTTGGAGTTTGGCACATACAAATTTACTTGGAACGGCAGGTAGATACCGCATATAGGAAGGTATGGTGGACTCATATGGAACAACTTTGGGGTTTATGAGTTTGGATGCACAAGCAGTATTCTTGCTTAGTACAGGTGAAGGCTAGCAAAAGACTGGGAAGCGACCAACTGAGAGAGTGACAACAGTCATAAACATGCATTAGAATTAATTCACACCGAGTACAAGCATGAGTAGGATATAATCCACCATGAACATAAATATCGTGAAGGCTATGTTGAGTTGTTTCAACTACATGTGTGAACATGTGCCAAGTCGAGTCACTCAATTTATTCAAAGGAGGATACCATCCCATCATACCACATCATAATCATTTTAATAACATGTTGGCACGCAAGGTAGACCATTATAACTCATAGCTAATCAAGCATGGCACAAGCAACTATAATCTCTAAATGTCATTGCAAATATGTTTACTTCATAACAAGCTAAATCAGGAACGATGAACTCATCATATTTACAAAAACAAGAGAGGTCGAGTTCATACCAGCTTCTCTCATCTCAATTAGTCTATCATATATCGTCATTATTGCATTTCACTTGGACGACCGAACAATGTGTATAATAATAATAGTGCACGTGCATTGGACTAAGCTGGAATCTACAAGCATTCAACTCAAGAGAGGAGATAAAGTAATATGGGCTCTAAGTTAAATAAACAATCATGCATATGAGAGCCGCTAAACATTTTCAATATGGTCTCCTACTCTCGACCCCCAAAGGAAGGAAAAGAAAATAAAACTATTTACACGGGAAAGCTCCCAACAAATAAAAGAAGAAAGATAAATCTTTTTGGGTTTTCATTTTAATTACTACTACAAGGATGGAAACTAAACTAACTATTTTTTTGGTTTTTCTTAAGGTTTATCAAGCACACAAGAAGAAGGCTAGAAAAAAAATTAAACTAGCATGGATAATACAATGAAAGAGTATGAGCACCGATAGCTAGAATAGTGTGTGAACATGAATGGAAAGTCGGTGAGAAATACGTACACCCCAAGCTTAGACTTTTGGCCTAAGTTGGTATAATGCCAAGGATAGCGGCTACTCTCCCCGGTGTACTGAGGGGTGAAATCAGGATACCATTGGCTGGCCATCTCCTCCGGATCCCACTGGTAAGATGATGCACGATAAGGGTCCAGTGAAGGTTCCGGCTCAGGCTCAGGCTCTGGAGTGGATGCTTGTCCTCGATGAGCGTACACCGCTTCCTGCGTGACAAGATAATTAACTGCAGTCAAATCAAACAATAGAGGCGCAGGCAGAATAATAGTCTCATTGTGTTTCTTATTAAATCTCAAGTTATACAGTAGCATCTTATCACCATTATGAACAATAAACTCATGTGCTACCATGCTCCTGTAACCTAAAATGTAAGGAGGCAAAATTGTCTCCTCTTTCTCATGGTGCCTAATAGGTACTCCCTCCGTTAGGAATTACTTGTCTCGAATATGGATGTATCTAGAACTAAAATACGTCTAGATACATCCATTTCTGCGACAAGTAATTCCGAACGGAGGGAGTATCTCAAAATGTTTAGCAAGACGTGCAGCATAGATACCTCCAAAGATGGGGACTTTTGTACGATTTAGGCTTAGCCATTTGACCCGCCCGCCGGGTTATTAATGAACCGCCAAGATCGGGCGGGTTACCCGTGAATCGCGAAGCTCCGGGCGGGTTACCGGTGAGTCGTCCAGTCCGGCCGTGTTATACTTCCGGCCGGGTTACGCCGCGGGGTATATCCCCGACAGCACCCATACTAAAACTATTATCACCAAACAAGTCATGGAGAAGAATAATAATATCAGGAACATTGAAGTTTCCACTATTTCCACGACCAATTAAGCATCGACTAGCAAATATGGCAAAGTAGCATAAAACAGGAAAGTGTATGCTAGAGATTCTCGCATCGGAACCCTTCTTTGGATCCCCTACGGTAATGGTGTTAACAAAACCATCCACATCTTTACGATGTGGTTCATCTAACTTGCCCTCAAAGGGTATTCTACACACCGCACAAAAATTACGTAAAGACATTTCCCTGAATTCATCATATAAATGAAATGATACTGAAGGCGGTGACTTCTTAGGATAATAATAAAAGTTTTGCACGAAAGTATTGGTGAGTAAGAGATACTGATCGATCCGGTCGTGGAGGAAGTCGGTGAGGCTAGCATTTTCAATCAAAGAATAAAAGTCTTCATATATTCCGGCTTCTCTCAAGAAATCATCACATGGCCATTCACACGACCGTACTTCCGCTATGCGAGGAAGATTATACTTGGCATTTTCCTTCTCTTTAGCTTGTTTATCTTGAGAGCCTTGGCTAGAAGAGCCCCTCAAAAATCTCCTTAACATTTTCTGAAAATTTCTGAAACTTTAGTAACTTCAAAATAAAAGTAAATAAAACTAAACAAGATTGGTAGCAACTACTCCTACAAGTGCCTAGAGTCTATATCATGCATTAGAATTACTTTGGACCTCATAAATTTAACATGCAATCTCAAGAAGAGGGTCACCTATGCAGCAAAAATTTGCAATGAATAAAGCACTAGAACAAAAACTAATTGGACCAAAGGAGGAGTCACATACCAAGCAACAATCTCCCAAAGCAGTTTTGTGAATGGGGCTTTGAGCAAGGAGATAAAAAATCACAGCAAAATGAGCTAGAACTCGTGCTTGAGCTGGATGGGGATTTTTTTGGGAAGAAGATGGAGTGTGTGGGTGTAGGAATAAGTGGAGGGGGTCCACCATGGGCCCACGAGATAGGGGGGCGTGCCCAGGGAGAGGGGGCACACCCTCCACCCTCGTGGCCAGGTGCTTGACCCCCCTGTAGTGTTCTCAGTGCCTAAAATCCTCAAATATTTCGTAAAAAATCATACTAAATTTGCAGGGCATTTGGAGCACTTTTATTTTCGGGATATTTTTTTTAATGCATGGATAATTCAGAAAACAGACAAAACATACTATTTTTGCTTTATTTATTCTAAATAACAGAAAGTGAAAAGAGGGTACAGAAGGTTGTGCCTTCTAGTTTCATCCATCTCATGATCATCAAAAGGAATCCACTAACAAGGTTGATCAAGTCTTGTTAACAAACTCATTCCGAATCACATAAAACCGAAGTAATTTCAAAGTGACACTAGGTTACCTCAATGGGGATATGAAAATCCCCATAAATAACAATATCATACTTTTTCTTTGCAGTAGGAAGAGGAAATTCAAAACCTTCAAATATAATTGATGGAATTTTCCCAATAGAATTTATGCTATGAACTTGAGGTTGTTTCCTCGGAAAATGTACCGTGTGCTCATTACCATTAACATGAAAAGTGACACTGCCTTTGTTGCAATCAATAACAGCGCCTGCAGTATTCAAAAAGGGTCTACCAAGGATAATCGACATACTATCGTCCTCGGGAATATCAAGAAGAACAAAGTGTGTTAAGATAGTAACATTTGCAACCACAACAGGCACATCCTCACAAATGCCGACAGGTATAGCAGTTGATTTATTGGCCATTTGCAAAGATATTTCAGTAGGTGTCAATTTATTCAATTCAAGTCTACGATATAAATAGAGAGGCATAACACTAACACCGGCTCCAAGATCACATAAAGCAGTATTAACATAATTCCTTTTAATGGAGCATGGTATGGTTGGTACCCCTGGATCTCCAAGTTTGTTTGGTATTCCACCCTTAAAAGAGTAATTAGCAAGCATGGTGGAAATTTTAGCTCTGGTATCTTTCTTTTATTTGTAATGATATCCTTCATGTACTTAGCATAAGGATTTAATTTAAGCATATAAGTTAAGCGCATACGTAAGAAAATAGGTCTAATCATTTCAGCAAAGCGCTCAAAATCCTCATCATCCTTTGTCTTGGATGGTTTAGGAGGAAAAGGCATGGGTTTCTGAACCCATGGTTCTCTTTCCCTACCATGCTTCCTAGCAACAAAATCTCTCTTATGATAACGTTGATTCCTTGATTGTGGGTTATCAAGATCAACATCAGGTTCAATTTCTATATCATTGTTGTTACTAGGTTGAGCATCTACATGAACATCATTATTAGCATTATTATCAGGTTCATGTTCGTCTCCGGATTGTGTTTCAGCATCAGATATAGAAGTATCATTGGGATTCTCGGGTGTGTCTATAACAGGTTCACTAGAAGCATGCAAAGTCCTATCGTCTTTCTTTTTCTTCTTTTTAGAAGAACTAGGTGCCTCTAAATTATTTCTCTGAGAATCCTGCTCGATTCTCTTAGTGTGGCCTTCAGGATACAAAGGTTCCTGAGTCATTCTACCAGTTCTAGTAGCCACTCTAACAGAAAAGTCATGTTTATTATTTAATTCATCAAGCAAATCATTTTGAGCTTTAAGTACTTGCTCAGCTGGAGTGGTAACCATAGAAGCATATTTGCTAATGAGTTTAAATTCACCTTTAACTCTAGCCATATAATCACTCAAGTGTCCTATCTCGAAAGAATTATTCTTTAATTCTCTACCAACATCAGCATTAAAACTTTCTTGTCTAGCCATAAAGTCATCAAATTCATCTAAGCATGGGCTATGAAATTTAGTAGAGGGAATTTCAACTTTATCATATCTATAGAGAGAATTCACCTTTACTACCTGTGTCGGGTTATCAAGACAATGTGTTTCTTCAACAGGCGGTAGATTAAGACCATGTATTTCTTCAATAGGTGGTAAATTCTTAATGTCTTCAGCTTTAATACCTTTCTCTTTCATTGATTTCTTTGCCTCTTGCATATCTTCAGGACTGAGAAATAGAACACCTCGCTTCTTCGGAGTAGGTTTAGGAATAGGCTCAGGAGTTGGCTCAATTGGTTCAGGAATTGCTTCAGGAATTGGCTCAGGAAGAGTCCAATTATTTTCATTTGTCAACATATTATTCAATAACAATTCAGCTTGGTCGACTGTTCTTTCCCTGAAAACACAACCAACACAACTATCCAAGTGGTCCTTGGAAGCATCAGTTAGTCCATTATAAAAGATATAAAGTATTTCATTTTTCTTAAGAGGGTGATCAGGCAAAGCATTAAGTAATCAAAGAAGCCTCCCCCAAGCTTGTGGGAGACTGTCTTCTTCGATTTGCACAAAATTATATATTCCCCGCAAGGCAGCTTGTTTCTTATGAGCAGGAAAATATTTAGCAGAGAAGTAATAAATCATATCCTGGGGACTACGCACACAACTAGGATAAAGAGAATTAAACCAAGTCTTAGCATAACCCTTTAATGAGAACGGAAATATCTTAAGGATATAATAATAGCGAGACTTCTCATCATTAGTAAACAGGGCGGCTATATCATTTAACTTGGTAAGATGTGCCACTACAGTTTCAGATTTAGTGCCATAAAAAGGATCAGATTCAACTAAAGTAATAATCTCATGATCAACAAAGAATTCATAATCCTTATCAGTAACAAAGATAGGTGAAGTAGCAAAAGCAGGGTCATCTTTCATTCTAGCATTCAGAGTTTTTTGTTTCAGCTTAGCTAATAGTTTCTTAAGATCTGATCTATCATTGCAAGCAAGAAAATCTCTAGCAGTTTCTTCATCCATAACATAACCCTCGGGAACAATAGGCAATTCATAATTAGGGGGAGAACCTTCATCATCGCTTTCATTTTCAATAATTTCATTCTCCCTAGCCCTAGTAAGTTGTTCATCAAGAAATTCACCTAATGGCACAGTAGTATCAAGCATAGAAGTAGTTTCATCATAAGTATCATACATAGCAAAAGTGGCATCATCAATAACATGCGACATATTAGAGTTCTTAGCAGTAGCAGGTTTAGGTGTCGCAAGCTTACTCATAACAGAAGGAGAATCTAATGTAGAGCTAGATGGCAGTTCCTTACCTCCCCTCGTAGTTGATGGATAAATTTTAGTTCTTTGATCTTTCAAGTTCTTCATAGTGATCAGCAGATATAAATCCCAAGTGACTCAAAGAATAGAGCTATGCTCCCCGGCAACGGCGCCAGAAATTAGTCTTGATAACCCACAAGTGTAGGGGATCGCAACAACTTTTGAGGGTAGAGTATTCAACCCAAATTTATTGATTCGACACAAGGGGAGCCAAAGAATATTCTTAAGTATTAGCAGTTGAGTTTTCAATTCAACCACACCTGGATAACTTAGTATCTGCAGCAAAGTATTTAGTAGCAAAGTAGTATGATAGTAATGGTAACAGTGGCAAAAGTCAAGATAGCAGTATTGTAGTGATTGTAACAGTAGCAACGGTAAAGTAAATAAGTGAAGCACAATATATGAAAAGCTCATAGGCATTGGATCAGTGATGGATAATTATGTTGGATGTGATTCCTCATGTAATAGCTATAACATAGGGTGACACAGAACTAGCTCCAATTCATCAATGTAATGTAGGCATGTATTCCGAATATAGTCATACGTGCTTATGGAAAAGAACTTGCACGACATCTTTTGTCCTACCCTCCCATGGCAGCGGGGTCCTAGTGGAAACTAAGGGATATTAAGGCCTCCTTTTAATAGAGTACTGGACCAAAGCATTAACACATAGTGAATACATGAACTCCTCAAACTACGGTCATCACCGAGAAGTATCCCGATTATTGTCACTTCGGGGTTGTCAGATCATAACACATAATAGGTGACTATAGACTTGCAAGATAGGATCAAGAACTCACATATATTCATGAAAACATAATAGGTTCAGATTTGAAATCATGGCACTCGGGCCCTAGTGACAAGCATTAAGCATAGCAAAGTCAACATCAATCTCAGAACATAGTGGATACTAGGGATCAAACCCTAACAAAACTAACTTGATTACATGGTAAATCTCATCCAACCCATCACCGTCCAGCAAGCCTACGATGGAATTACTCACGAACGGTGGTGAGCATCATGAAATTGGTGATGGAGGATGGTTGATGATGACGATGGCGACGAATCCCCCTCTCCGGAGCCCCGAACGGACTCCAGATCAGCCCTCCCGAGAGCTTTTAGGGCTTGGCGGCGGCTCCGTATTGTAAAACGCGATTAAACTTCCTCTATGATTTTTTTCTCCGTGAAACGGAATATATAGAGTTGGAGTTGAGGTCGGCGGAACTCTAGGGGGGGCCACGAGATAGGGGGCGCGCCCAGGGGGGAGGGCGCGCCCCCACCCTCGTGGACAGGGTGTGGGCCCCTGGCCTTCATCTTTTGCCAGTATTTTTTATATTTTCCAAAACTTATCTCCGTGGATTTTCAGGTCATTCTGGGAAGTTTTGTTTCCTGCACAATAAACAACATCATGGCAGTTCTACTAAAAACAGCGTCAGTCCGGGTTAGTTTCATTCAAATCATGCAAGTTAGAGTCCAAAACAAGGCCAAAAATGTTTGGAAAAGTAGATACATTGGAGACGTATCAACAAGCGGCTTGACGAGACACAAGGTATGTATATTTGGGCGGCAGCGATTATTAATGGGAGCATGATGCTAGGATTTATAATATGCCTTGACAGCAGATGGTGCTGCCGCCGTGGAGACCCTTCTGGCTGAGTTTGCCGAGGCCAAGGAGCAAGCCAGGAGAAGCAATGCAGCTGCTGAGAAGGCAGCTAGTGAATTGAAAGCCGAATAGGCTGCCCATCGCTGGAGTGAGGGTAGAATGGCCAAGATGGCCCTGGAGCTACAGGAGGCCGCTAGCCGATATGAGTTTCTCAAGAAAGAGAATCAAGAAAAAATGGCTGACCTTGAGAAGGCCTTGCAGGCAACAAAGGAAACTCGTTCTGAGAACAGAGCGGCTCGGGAGGAGCTCCGGCAAGCCGGTGAGATCACGACTAGGAAGCCCTTTTTATTGCGAACTAAGTTCGGCGATCCGAAGTATGCCCCTCTCGGTCAATTGTGGAGTTCTACCGATCCATATCTGGATTTGGCAAAGAGTGCAGCTGACGCGATGTAGTATTTCAAGGATCGAGAAAATCATGAGGTGGAAAGATTGTTCTGGTCGTAGTTTAGTGCTCCAAGGCGCCCGCTACTGTTGAATGAGGAGATGGCCGAGTGGGACGAGCTCCATAGGTTATCCGGGCTTGCCATGAAGGCCGTTGTGGATCACATGTGGCCGAAGGAACCAAGTCCGGATAGTTATTTTGGCTTGGTGTAACAATTTCTTCGTGCTGTGTCGCATATCGACCCTATCAAGAGGTCGGCGTGCATAGAGGGTGCACGGATGGCACTTGCCCGTGTTAACACATATTGGGCGAAGATGGAAGCCACCGATATTGCAGCCAGGGGTCCGCCCGGGGGCCAGGACTCGCCCGAGCACTATGTTGAAGAAGTCTTAGAGGGTGCCCGTCTAATAGAGGCTAAGTGCTCAAAGAATACCATGTTCGAGTGACATGTATTTTGATTGTAAGAACAATACTTTTGATGATAAAAGGCTATATTTATACTTGTGCCCATGAAGTATTGTAGTGCCTCCTGTGAGGCCGTTTTATGTATATATGTATATAACCTGAAAGTTAGCAGTCGTCGGCTTCAGCCCCCTCGCGTATAATCGCGGCGGTGTTCGGTAAAGCAAGTAATCACACTTGATCCAACGTCTTGGTCTGTTAAGGAGGTGATAGTGCAGAGAACGAGGCAATCGGACTATATAGCTTTAACACTTTCACTTAGCCATAGGAGTTTGACGGTGGGGCTACTATATAGCCCCTAGTATGCACGTGTTTATCCGAATAAGGTGCGTTTACATACATGACCGGGAAACTGGTCCATAGTTAAGGCAGAGGAATCGCTAAGATTCCGCTAAGTCATCGAGTGGTTAACCAGTCTCACACTATATCATGACAGTCAGTTTTCGGCTTTCTCTACTGAGGTGCTCATCTGAATGAACCAGGGCACAATCGCAGTAGTTCTCCTTTGGCCGCCTTAGCCGATAAAACGGAACATAAGGTATCAAAACCCAGGAGCCGGGAAAACCCAACATTTGACCAAAGACATGATTCGAGCTGATGCATATAAGGCCAAACTCGCGATGCCGAACACTCCCGAAGGTATTCGTACTTTACAACATATACTGGGCTGAATACATCCCTCGATAATGAGCCCTGAATTTCAAGGTACATGCATCGATCCGGCGTGACGAAGGAGCGCCTGTGATGAGAGCATAGATCTCAAAAAAACACTGGTTGCTGCCTTTGTAACTTTTATGTTAGTGTGGCAAATCATAAGTTTGCCAATAATGCCGGTATCCCTCTCGGTCACATTAAGTACCAGGAGGGTATGAGACAACAAAAGACAATAAAAAGGTTTACACAGGGTCTTAATCTAAAAAAGAAACCTTTGAACGGGGCCCTGCTGCACGTCTGCGCCTTTGTCTTCGTTGTGCCGTATCCTTGAAGGGTGTAGCACGATGGTCATCTGTAAATAAAAGGAAAAACCCAGGTGAAAGAATCTGGTGTGACCGTGCGAAGGGTTGGTTATTCGTAATGAACCATGAGCATTCAATTTATTGAGTATTAGTGGGGTCAAGCCAAACTATGGGCCCTTTTATATGCGGGCAGCCCCTAGCACCCCATATGGGGGCGTATCCGTTGGTCAAGCTCATGTTTATATGAGCTGCTACACCTAGGTGTGCGCTGGACACGTCTAGCTATGTCCGTGGTCTTGAAGACTGATGATTTTTTCGAATTTGAAAGGCCATTCTGTGGTTCGGCTGCTAGAGCCGCCACGTATTCTTTCGTACGAAGGGAGTGTTCCGTGTTTCCGCTTATGGTAATGACACCGTGTGGACCGGGCATCTTGAGTTTGAGGTAAGCATAGTGCGGGACGGCATTGAAACGGGCGAAGGCCATTCTTCCGAGTAGTGCCTGATAGCCACTTCGGAATGGAGCAATGTCGAAGATTAGTTCTTCGCTTTGAAAGTTATTGGGGGAACCTAATACAACTTTCAACGTTAGAGAGCCCGTGCAGCGGGCCTCTACGCCTGGTATTGCTCCTTTAAAGGTCGTATTGCTTTAGTTGATTCTCGACGAGTCTATGCCCATCTTGTGGATAGTGTCCTGATATATCAGATTGAGACTACTGCCGCCGTCCATGAGGACTCAGGTAAGGTGGTATCCGTCGATTATTGGGTCGAGCACCAAAGCAGTCGAACCCCCGTGACGGATACAAGTCAGATGATCCCTGTGATCGAAAGTGATCGGGCAGGCCGACCATAGATTGAATTTGGGGGCGCTGGGATCTATAGCGTAAACATCTAGGAGTGCATGTTTGCGCTCCCTCTTTGGGACGTGGGTGACGTAAATCATGTTCACTATCTTGACCTTCGACGGAAATTTTTTCTGTCCCCCGGTGTTCGTCTGGCGAGATTCGTCCTCATCTTCACTTGGCAGCTCCGTCCCTTTGTGTTCGACGTTTAACTTGCCGGCCTACTTGAAGAACCGGCATTCTCTATTGGTGTGATTTGAAGGTTTATCGGGGGTGCCATGAATCTGACAGGACCTGTCTAGAATTTTATTTAGGCTGGACGGACCATCTCTGTTGCCTTTGAATGGCTTTTTCCATTGACCGGGTCGAGAGCCCCTGAATCTGGCGTTTACGCTGTATTGTCCGGGCTATCTTCATTATTTCGACATTTGTTTTTGTTGCGTCGTGGTTTTCCATTGCCATCCCTGATTTCGGATGTGCCTGGATCGCTGGTGCTGCTGCGGGCCAACCAGCTATCTTTGTCCGCGCAAAAGCAGGTCATAAGGGTTGTTAGGGCATCTATCGTCCTTGGCTTTTCCTGGCCGAGGTGTCTTGCAAGCCATTCGTCCCGGATACTATGTTTGAAAGCTGCTAGGGCTTTGGTATCCGGACAGTCGACGATTTGGTTCTTCTTGGTGAGAAACCCGTTCCAAAGCTTTCGGGCTGACTCTCCGGGTTGTTGGATTATGTGACTCAAATCGTCTGCATCCCGAGGTCGGACATAGGTCCCTTGAAAATTAGCCCTGAAAGCGTCCTAGAGTTCCTCCCAGCTTCCAATGGAATTTTTGGGGAGGCTTTTCAACCAGTGCCGGGCTAGTCCTTTCAACTTGAGGGGCAGGTATTTGATGACGTGGAGATCATCTCCTGGAGCCATATGGATTTCAAGAATAAAGTCCTCAATCCAGACTGCAGGGTTTGTTGTTCCGTCGTATGCCACGATGTTTACGGGTTTAAACCCCTCTGGAAATTCATGATCCAGCACCTCATTGGTGAAACACAGGGGGTATGCGGCGCCCCTGTACTTAACTATGTCGTGGCATGGGTCCGACGGCTGTAGTGTTCGGTGTTGATTTCGAACTGATGGTCGATCAGTATAATTGGTTTTGTGGCCGTGGTCGTGCATAGGGACACGTTTCCTAGATCCATAGATGGACCTGGTTATGCTGACTCTTTTGTCCAGGTGCTCACGTAGGTCGTGTTCCTGGTACTTTCCTGCAACCTCCTTTCCTTTATTGGGAGGGGGTGCTGATTTGTGTTTGGAGTTATTAGCTGCTCCGTCTCGACCACGAGGTGATCGGTATGGCAGATCGGCCGTATTGTTTTTCGGCGGTATGGGCACGATAGCCTCATCGTCGAATTCGGGCAGCAGCTTGCATTTTAGATAACTCTTTGTTTGACGATCACCGCCGTATTTTTCCTCAGTGTCGAGCACTTCGTTCCATCTTTGGTTGAGTGTATCCTGCGCGGCTTTAAGCCGTTGCTTCTGCTTCTTTAAGCTCCTTGCGGTGGCAATAAGTCTATTTTGGAGGTGCTCTTGTTCCAACAGTTTTTCCGGGATGATGTGTCTATCGTCATCCAGACTGTTCTGCTCTTTGGGGACAGGTTTATAAGCTTTGTCTTCGGCATCGCTGTGATCGGAAAGTGGCCCTAGACCGTGTTCGCCGTCTCCTTGCTCGTCCTGCTCCATGATACGTCTCCAACGTATCTATAATTTATGAAGCATTCATGCTATTATATTATCTGTTTTGGATGTTTATGGGCTTTATTATACACTTTTATATTATTTTTGGGACTAACCTATTAACCGGAGGCCCAACCCATATTGCTGTTTTCTTGCCTATTTTAGTGTTTCGAAGAAAAGAAATATCAAACGGAGTCCAAACGGAATGAAACCTTCGGGAGCGTTATTTTTGGAACGGATGTGATCTAGGAGACTTGGAGTTGAAGTCAAGGAAGCTTCGAGGTGGCCACGAGGGTGCCCCCCCTATTGGGCGCCCCCCTGTCTTGTGGGCCCCTCGAGCGTCCCCCGACCGACTTCTTTCACCTATATAAGTCCATATACCCTAAAACCTTCGGAGAGAACAATAGATCGGGAGTTCCGCCGCTGCAAGCCTCTGTAGCCACCAAAAACCTCTCGGGAGCCCGTTTCGGCACCCTGCCGGAGGGGGAACCCATCACCGGTGGCCATCTTCATCATCCCAGCGCTCTCCATGACAAGGAGGGAGTATTTCACCCTTGGGGCTGAGGGTATGTACCAGTAGCTATGTGTTTGATCTCTCTCTCTCGTGTTCTTGAGGTGACACGATCTTGATGTATCATGAGCTTTGCTATTATAGTTGGATCTTATGATATTTCTCCCCCTCTACTCTCTTGTAATGGATTGAGTTTTCCCTTTGAAGTTATCTTATCGGATTGAGTCTTTAAGGATTTGAGAACACTTGATGTATGTCTTGCCATGCTTATCTATGGTGACAATGGGATATTCACGTGATCTACTTGATGTATGTTTTGGTGATCAACTTGCGGGTTCCACCCATGAACCTATGCATAGGAGTTGGCACACATTTTCATCTTGACTCTCCGGTAGAAACTTTGGGGCACTCTTTGAAGTACTTTGTGTTGGTTGAATAGATGAATATGAGATTGTGTGATGCATATCGTATAATCATGCCCGCGGATACTTGAGGTGACAATGGAGTATCTAGGTGACATTAGGGTTTTGGTTGATTTGTGTCTTAAGGTGTTATTCTAGTATGAACTCTTTGATAGATTGAACGGAAAGAATAGCTTCATGTTATTTTACTACGGACTCTTGAACAGATAGAATAGAAAGGATAACTTTGAGGTGGTTTCGTACCCTACCATAATCTCTTCGTTTGTTCTCCGCTATTAGTGGCTTTGGAGTGACTCTTTGTTGCATGTTGATGGATAGTTATATGATCTAGTTATGTTATTATTGTTGAGAGAACTTGCACTAGTGAAAGTATGAACCTTAGGCCTTGTTTCCTAGCATTGCAATACCGTTTACGCTCACTTTTATCACTTGTTACCTTGCTGTTTTTATATTTTCAGATTATAAAACCTATATCTACCATCCATATTGCACTTGTATTACCATCTCTTCGCCGAACTAGTGCACCTATACAATTTACCATTGTATTGGGTGTGTTGGGGACACAAGAGACTCTTTGTTATTTGGTTCCAGGGTTGTTTGAGAGAGACCATCTTCATCCCACGCCTCCCACGGATTGATAAACCTTAGGTCATCCACTTGAGGGAAATTTTCTACTGTCCTACAAACCTCTGCACTTGGAGGCCCAACAACGTCTACAAGAAGAAGGTTCTGTAGCAGACATCACTCCATCGCTGGATCTGCGGAGTTTTCGTCGTTTTCGGCGTCGTCCGGGGTGCTATTCTTTCTTGGGCCGGTATCATTGTTTTTGCTATGGCGGGGTTTAGAGCGGCGCCGCTGACGTCGGTGCTTTGGCTACTTCTCAGGAGGATTATCCTCCGTTGCATCCTTTTAATCCTCGCCATTGTTTTCACTAGGTGCGTCCACCATGTTTATGTCATATGATGAGGTGGCTGTCCAGCGCCCTGTGGGTGGTGGTTCTTGTTCCTCTCTGGCATCATAGTTCATACCGTCGATGTCTTCGGAGTCAAAGTCAAGCATGTCGGTTAAGTCGTCGACAGTGGCTATTAAGTGGGTGGTGGGTGGGTAACTAATTCCTTTGTCGTCCGCTTCCCACTCGAGCCGGACATAGTTCAGCCGAGATTCCTCTGACAGGGAGAGAGACTTTAATGAATTTAGCATGTCGCCCAAGGGCGAGTGCTGAAAGATGTCCGCGGAGCTAAACTCCATGATCGGTGCCCAGTTTGGTACGATGGGTGCGGATGTACACGGTTCGGAGCCTATGGCCGGAGACGAGTCCGGGGGTCCGATGACACAGACCTCCTTGAAAGTGAGATCGGTGTTCGGCTCTATCACCGCTGAGTGTGCGAACTCCTTGGCGGGGTCCATCCACCCGTCCTTGGATGGAACAATCTGCCCCAGATTTAGAGCCGGGGCAGTGTTACATCTTGAGCTTGCGTTGGTTTTCCTCGAAGAGGAGAGGGTGATGCAGCAATAGTAGCGTAAGTATTTCCCTTAGTTTTTGAGAACCAAGGTATCAATCCAGTAGGAGGATCCTCAACAAGTCCCACGAACCTACACAAACAACAAAGAACTCGCAACCAACACGACAAAGGGGTTGTCAATCCCTTCACGGCCACTTGCGAAAGTGAGATCTGATAGAGATAGTATGATAAGATAAATATATTTTTGGTATTTTATAATATACATGCAGAAAATAAAGATGCAAATAAAAGTAAATTGAAAGCAAATATGATAAGAGATAGACCCGGGGGCCATAGGTTTCACTAGAGGCTTCTCTCAGATAGCATAAGTATTACGGTGGGTGAACAAATTACTGTCGAGCAATTGATAGAAAAGCGAATAATTATGACGTTATCTAGGCATGATCATGTATATAGGCATCACATCCATAACAAGTAGACCGACTCCTGCCTGCATCTACTACTATTACTCCACACATCGACCGCTATCCAGCATGCATCTAGAGTATTAAGTTCATAAAGAATGGAGTAACGCATTAAGCAAGATGACATGATGTAGAGGGATAAACTCAAGCAATATGATATAAACCCCATCTTGTTATCCTCGATGGCAACAATACAATATGTGCCTTGCAACCCTTTCTGTCACTGGGTAAGGACACCGCAAGATTGAACCCAAAGCTAAGCACTTCTCCCATGGCAAGAAAGATCAATCTAGTAGGCCAAACCAAACTGATAATTCGAAGAGACTTGCAAAGATAACTCAATCATACATAAAATAATTCAGAGAAGATTCAAATATTATTCATAGTAAACTTGATCATAAACCCACAATTCATCGGATCTCGACAAACACACCGCAGAAAGAGATTACATCGAATAGATCTCCACAAGAGAGGGGGAGAACATTGTATTGAGATCCAAAAAGAGAGAAGAAGCCATCTAGCTAATAACTATGGACCCGAAGGTCCGTGGTAAACTACTCACAACTCATCGGAGGGGCTATGGTGTTGATGTAGAAGCCCTCCATGGTCGATTCCCCCTCCGGCGGAGCACCGGCGAAGGCTCCAAGATGGGATCTCGCGGATACAGAAGGTTACGGTAGTGGAAATTGTGTTTCATCGGCTCCCTGGATGTTTTCGGGGTACGTAGGTATATATAGGAGGAAGAAGTATGTCGGTGGCCGCCCGAGGGGCCCACAAGACAGAGGGCTCGCCCAGAGGGGAGGGCGCGCCCTCCTATCTCGTGGCCTCCTCGGCTGCTTCTTGGCTTGCACTCCAAGTCCTATGGATCATGTTCGTTCCAAAAATCACGCTCCCGAAGGTTTCATTCTGTTTGATATTCCTTTTCTACGAAATACTGAAATAGGCAAAAAAAACAGCAATACGGGCTGGGCCTCCGGTTAGTAGGTTAGTCCCAAAAATGATATAAATGTGTAAAATAAAGCCCATAAACATCCAAAAGGGGTAATATAATAGCATGGAACAATAAAAATTATAGATACGTTGGAGACGTATCAAGCATCCCCAAGCTTAATTCCTGCTCGTCCTCGAGTAGGTAAATGATAAAAAAGAATTTTTGATGTGGAATGCTACCTAGCATAATTCTCAATGTAATTTTCTTTATTGTGGCATGAATGTTCAGATCCAAATGATTCAAAATAAAAGTTCATATTGATAAAGAAATAGTAACACTTCAAGCATACTAATCAAAGTAATCATGTCTTCTCAAAATAACATGGCAAAAGAAAGTTCATCCCTACAAAATCATATAGTTAGGCTATGCTTCATTTTCGTCACACAAAGATGTTCCCAACTTCTATACCCCCGATGACAAGCCAAGCAATTGTTTCATACTTAAATAATCTCAAACTTTTTCAACCTTCACGCAATACATGAGCGTGAGCCATGGATATAGCACTATGGGTGGAATAGAATATGATGATGGGGATTGTGTGGAAAAGACAAAAAAAGGAGAAAGTCTCACATTGACGAGGATAATAAACTGGCTATAGAGATGCCCATCAATTGATGTCAACATGAGGAGTAGGGATTGCCATGCAATGGATGCACCAGAGCTATAAATGAATGCTCAACAAAGGAAAAATAGTGGGTGTGCATCCAACTTGCTTGCTCACGAAGACCTAGGGCATTTGAGGAAGCCCATCGTAGGAATATACAAGCCAAGTTCTATAATGAAAAATTCCCACTAGTATATGAAAGTGACAACCTATGAGACTCACTATGTGAAAACGTGGTGCTACTTTGAAGCACAAGTTATGAGACTCACTACATGAAGAACAAGGTGCTACTTTGAAGCACTAGTGTGGAAAAAGAGATAGTAACATTGCCCCTTCTATTTATTTTCTTTTTTTCTTTGGCCTTTTTTATTTTGGCCTTTTTTTTTTCTTTGGGCAATGCTCTAAAAATGATGATCATCACACTTCTATTGATTACAACATATGAATTACAACTCGAAACTAGAACAAGATATGACTCTATATGAATGCCTCCGGCGGTGTACCGGGATGGTGCAATGAATCAAGAGTGACATGTATGAAAAATAATGCATGGTGGCTTTGCCACAAATACGATGTCAACTACATGATCATGCAATGGCAATATGACAAAAGTAATGTATGTCATGATGATGATAAACGGAACGGTGGAAAGTTGCATGGCAATATATCTCGGAATGGCTATGGAAATGCCATAATAGGTAGGTATGGTGGCTGTTTTGAGGAAGATATAAGGAGTTTTATGTGTGATAGAGCGTATCGTATCACGGGGTTTGGATGCACCGGCGAAGTTTGCACCAACTCTCAAGGTGAGAAAGGGCAATGCACGGTACCGAAGAGGCTAGCAATGTGGAAAGGTAAAAGTGCGTATAATCCATGGACTCAACATTAGTCAAAAGAACTCATATACTTATTGCAAAAATTTAGAAGTCATCAAAAACCAAGTACTACGCGCATGCTCCTAGGGGGATAGATTGGTAGGAAAAGACCATCGCTCGTCCCCGACCGCCACTCATAAGGATGCACAAGCCAGGTACACTTCATGTTTCAAATTTGTTACATAACTTTAACCATACGTGCATGCTACGGGACTTGCTAACTTCAACACAAGCATTCTTTAAATTCATAATCACCCAACTAGCATGACTTTAATATCACTACCTCCATATCTCAAAACAATTATCAAGTATCAAATTGATCATAGCATCCAATTCACTTCCTATGATAGTTTTTATTATACCCAACGTGGATGCTCTCCATTCTAGGACCAAATTATAACCATAGCAAATACCATGCTGTTCTAAAAGACTCTCAAAATAATATAAGTGAAGCATGAGAGACTAGCAATTTCTATAAAATCAAGTCACCAACGTGCTCTAAAAGATATAAGTGAAGCACTAGAGCAAAAACTATCAAGCTCAAAAGATATAAGTGAAGCACATAGAGTATTCTAGCAAATTCTAAACAAATAGGCTTCTCCAAAAAGGTGTGTACAGCAAGGATGATTGTGGTAAACTAAAAAGCAAAGACTAATATAATACACGACGCTCCAAGCAAAACACATATCATGTGGCGAATAAAAATATAGCTCCAAGTAAAGTTACCAATGAACGAAGACGAAAGAGGGGATACCTTCCCGGGGCATCCCCAAGCTTAGGCTTTTGGCTATCCTTGAATATCTTGGGGTTCCTTGGGCATCCCCGAGCTTAGGCTCTTGCCACCCTTTATTCCATAGTCCATAAAAGCTTTACCCAAAACTTGAAAACTTCACAACACAAAACTCAACAGGAAATCTTATAAGCTCTGTTAGTGAAAGAAAACAAAACCACCACATAAGGTACTGTAATGAACTCATTCTTTATTTATTTTGGTGTTAAACCTACTGTATTCCAACTTCTCTATGGTTTATAAACTATTTTACTAGCCATAGATGCATCAAAATAAGCAAACAACACACGAAAAACAGAATCTGTCAAAAACTGAACAGTCTGTAGCAATCTGTAACTAATGCAAACTTATGGAACTCTGAAAATCCTACCAACATAGGACGTACTGGAAATTTTGTTTATTGATCAGAAGCAAAAAGAATCAATGCAAAAGCACGTTTCTGTGATTTAAATTTATTTTCGTTGAGCGCAAAGTTTCTGTTTTTCAGCAGAATCAAATCAACTATCGATCATAGTTTATCCTATAGGTTCTACTTGGCACAAACACTAAATAAAACATAAAAACACATCTAAAAAGAAAGTAGATGCAAAATTTATTACTAAACAGGAACAAAAAAACACAAAGGAAATTGGGTTGCCTCCCAACTAGCGCTATCGTTTAACGCCCCTAGCTAGGCATAAAAGCAAGGATAGATCTAACGAATGCCATCTTTGGCACTTGATTCATAAGTTTCCCGCATGATAGATTCATAAGGTAATTTGAATTTCTTTCTTGGAAAGTTCTCCATGCCTTTCTTTAATGGAAATTGGAATCTAATATTCCCTTCCTTCATATCAATAATCGTGCCAATCGTTCTAAGGAAATGTCTACCAAGAATAATAGGGCAAGAAAGATTGCAATCTAGAAAGATAAAATCCACGGGCACCAAATTTCTATTTGCAACAATAAGAACATCATTGATCCTTCCCATTGGCTTTTTAATGGTGGAATCGGCAAGGTGCAAATTTAAAGAGCAATCATCAAGATCATGGAAACCTAGAATATCACATAAAGTTTTCGGAATCGTGGAAACACTAGCACCCAAATCACACAAAGCAAAACACTCAAAATCTTTAATTTTAATCTTTATAGTAGGTTCCCACTCATCATTAAGTTTTCTAGGTATAGAAACTTCCAAATTAAGTTTTTCATCAAAAGATTGCATCAAGGCATCAACAATGTGTTTGGTAAAAGCTTTATTTTGTCTATAAGCATGTGGAGAATTAAGAACGGATTGCAACAAGGAAATGCAACCTTCTAAAGAACAATTATCATAATCAAATTTCTTGAAATCCAAGATAGTGGGTTCAATGCTATTTAAAGTTGTGACTTCTCCAATCTTACTTTTACCAAAATTAGCATCAAGATCTAAAAACTCCGAATTCTTGGGACGCCTTCTAGGCAAAGTTGATTCATCATCAGTCCCATAATCATCAAAATTCATATTACAAAACATAGATCTAAAAGGATACACATCAATAACCTTAAGATCCTCATCATTATTTTCATAGAAACTAGAAGAACACGCTTTTATAAAGCTATCTTTTTTAGCACGCAATCTAGCGGTTCTTTCCTTACACTCATCAATGGAAATTCTCATTGCTTTGAGAGACTCATTGATATCATGCTTAGGAGCAGAAGATCTAATTTTAAGAGACTCAACATCAAGCGAAAGTCTATCAACGTTCCTAGCCAAATCATCAATTTTGAGCAATTTTTCTTCAAGCAAAGCATTAAAATTCTTTTGAGAAATCATAAAATCTTTCACACTATTCTCAAAATCAGAGGGCATCTTGTTGAAATTACCATAAGAATTATTGTAGGAATTTCCATAATTATTAGAGGAAGTACTAGGGAATGGTCTAGCATTAAAGTTTCCTCTATTAGCATTGTTTCCAAAATTATTCCTACCAACAAAATTCACATCCATAGATTCATTATTATTCTCAATCAAGGAAGACAAAGGCATATCACTGGGATCAAAAGGAGTGTTTTTAGTAGCAAACAATTTCATAAGTTCATCTGTCTTTCCACTCAAAACATTGATTTCTTCTATAGCATGCACTTTTTTACAAGAAGATCTTTCGGTGTGCCATTGAGAATAATTAGCCATAATATTATCAAGAAGTTTTGTAGCATCACCCAACGTGATTTCCATAAACGTGCCTCCCGCGGACGAATATAAGAGATTTCTAGAAGCAAAGTTCAAACCGGCATAAAATTTTGTATGATCATCCATAAATTCAAACCATGAGTAGGGCAATTGCGAAGCATCAATTTCATTCTTTCCCAAGATTGGGCAACATGATCATGATCAAGTTGTTTAAAATTCATAATATCGTTCCTAAGAGTGATGATCTTAGCGGGAGGAAAATACTTAGAGATAAAAGCATCTTTGCACTTGTTCCAAGAATCAATACTATTTTTAGGCAAAGACGAAAACCAAACTTTAGCACGATCTCTAAGTGAAAACGAAATAACTTCAATTTGACAATATTGTTATCCGTATCTTTCTTCTTTTGCATATCACACAAATCAACAAGGTTGTTTAGATGAGCAGCAGCATCTTCACTAGGAAGGCCTGCGAATTGATCTTTCATAACAAGATTCAGCAAAGCAGCATTGATTTCACAAGACTCAACATCATTAAGAGGAGCAATTGGAGTACTAAGGAAATCATTATTATTGGTATTCGAGAAATCACACAATTTGGTATTATCTTGTGCCATGGCAACACGTAATCCAACACACAAGCAAACAGAAAAATGGCAAGCGGAAAAGAGAGGAGGAGATTGGGAAAGAGAGGGCGAATAAAACGGCAAGGGTGAAGTGGGGGAGAGGAAAATGAGAGGCAAATGGCAAATAAAGTAAATGCGAGGGAGATGAGTTTGTGATGGGTACTTGGTATGTCTTGACTTGAGCGAAGACCTCCCCGGTAACGGCGCCAGAAATCCTTCTTGCTACGTCTTGAGCCTGCGTTGGTTTTCCTCGAAGAGGAGATGGTGATGCAGCAATAGTAGCGTAAGTATTTCCCTCAGTTTTTGAGAACCAAGGTATCAATCCAGTAGGAGGCTCCTCAACAAGTCCCACGAACCTACACAAACAAACAAAGAACTCGCAACCAACGCGACAAAGGGGTTGTCAATCCCTTCACAGCCACTTGCGAAAGTGAGATCTGATAGAGATAGTATGATAAGATAAATATATTTTTGGTATTTTATAATATATATGCAGAAAATAAAGATGCAAATAAATGTAAATTGAAAGCAAATATGATAAGAGATAGACCCGGGGGCCATAGGTTTCACTAGAGGCTTCTCTCGAGATATCATAAGTATTATGGTGGGTGAACAAATTACTGTCGAGCAATTGATAGAAAAGCGAATAATTATGACGTTATCTAGGCATGATCATGTATATAGGCATCACATCCATAACAAGTAGACCGACTCCTGCCTGCATCTACTACTATTACTCCACACATCGACCGCTATCCAGCATGCATCTACAGTATTAAGTTCATAAAGAACGGAGTAACGCATTAAGCAAGATGACATGATGTAGAGGGATAAACTCAAGCAATATGATATAAACCCCATCTTGTTATCCTCGATGGCAACAATACAATACGTGCCTTGCAACCCTTTCTGTCACTGGGTAAGGACACCGCAAGATTGAACCCAAAGCTAAGCACTTCTCCCATGGCAAGAAAGACCAATCTAGTAGGCCAAACCAAACTGATAATTCGAAGAGACTTGCAAAGATAACTCAATCATACATAAAAGAATTCAGAGAAGATTCAAATATTATTCATAGATAAACTTGATCATAAACCCACAATTCATAGGATCTCGACAAACACACCACAAAAAGAGATTACATCGAATAGATCTCCACAAGAGAGGGGGAGAACATTGTATTGAGATCCAAAAAGAGAGAAGAAGCCATCTAGCTAATAACTATGGACCCGTAGGTCTGTGGTAAACTACTCACAACTCATCGGAGAGGCAAGGATGTTGATGTAGAAGCCCTCCATGGTCGATTCCCCCTCCGGCAGAGTGCCGGCGAAGGCTCCAAGATGAGATCTCGCGGATACAGAAGGTTACGGTGGTGGAAATTGTGTTTCGTCCTACCCCTGGATGTTTTTGGGGTACGTAGGCTTATATAGGAGGAAGAAGTATGTCGGTGGACGCCCGAGGGGCCCATGAGACAGGGGGGCACGCCCTACAGGGGGGGCGCCCTCCTATCTCGTGGGATCCTTGGCTGCTTCTTAACTTGCACTCCAAGTCCTCTGGATCACGTTCGTTCTAAAAATCACGCTCCCGAAGGTTTCATTCCGTTTGGACTCCGTTTGATATTCCTTTTCTTTGAAATACTGAAATAGGCAAAAAAACAGCAATACGGGCTGGGCCTACGGTTAGTAGGTTAGTCCCAAAAATGATATAAATGTGTAAAATAAAGACCATAAACATCCAAAAGGGGTAATATAATAGCATGGAACAATGAAAAATTATAGATATGTTGGAGACGTATCAGGCAGCTGTAGGTGTGATCTCCTGGTTGCCGTCCGATGGCAGATCTAAGTCACGCTCATTGCGGCTGTAGGGCGCACCTGTCATGGGCTCGAATCCGTCGAGGTTCAAGTCTCTGCGGATGTCGGCAGTCTAGTTCAGGCTTCCAAACCTGACCTGATGGCCAGGGGCGTAGCTATCGATCTGCTCCAGATGGCCAAGCGAGTTGGCCCGTAGTGCGAAGCCGCCGAATACGAAGATCTGTGCGGGGAGGAAAACCTCACCCTGGATCGCATCGTTGTAGACGATTGAAGGAGCCATCAAGCCTTATGGTGACGACACAGTGGAACTCTCAATGAAAGCACCAATGTCGGTGTCAAAACCGGCAGATCTCAGGTAGGGGGTCCCGAACTGTGCATCTAAGGCTAATGGTAACAGGAGGCGGGGGACACGATGTTTATCCTGGTTTGGGCCCTCTCTATGGAGGTAATACCATACTTCCTGCTTGATTGATCTTGATGATATGAGTATTACAAGAGTTGATCTACCCCGAGATCGTAGAGGCTAAACCCTAGAAGCTAGCCTATGATTATGATTGTCCTTCTACGGACTAAACCCTCCGGTTTATATAGACACCTAAGGGGGCTAGGGTTACACAGAGTCGGTTACAAAGAAGGAAATCTACATATCTTGATCGCCAAGCTTGCCTTCCACGCAAAGGAGAGTCCCACCCGGACACGGGACGAGGTCTTCAATCTTGTATCTTCATAGTCCAATAGTCTGGCATAAGCATATAGTCCGGCTGTCCGAGGACCCCCTAATCCAGGACTCCCTCAGTGCCAACAAAGGCCTTCTTTGTCGTCTGCTTGTGTGAACCTGACGACAAACGATTGTGCTGTCCGCCGTTTGAGGCCAGCAGACGGCAAAGACTACGGACGGCAGTGGGGTGGCGTCTGAGCCGTTAGGGCGTTAAGGGCGCTCTTTGCCGTCCACCAGCAGACAACAACGATTCAAAAAGCTTTGTCGTCCGCCAGCGGACGAAAAAGAGCACAGTTAGGCCAGCACTGGGAAGCTGCCACGTGGCCAGCTATGTATGTCGTCCGCCAGCGGACGGCAAAGATTCAAAGGTATTTGTCGTCCGCCAGCAGATGGCATAGCTGACCAAATAGGCAGCCAGTGTTCCCAGTGTCTACAGGAAGCTGCCACGTGTACTCTTTGCCGTCTGCTAGCAGACGACAAAGTTCTTTGCCGTCTGCTAGCAGACGGCAAAGAGGCTTATCCCCTGTTGCATTTATATCCATTTAATTTCACTGGAATTCACACACAGATATACATATTTTTTTTTCACAGACACAGCGGACATATGATCTATGTAACACATATATAGCTCCATCCATGACAACATATATACATACATAAGAAACATAGTATCATCCATACATCTTACACTACTATCACAATATTAATCCAACACATTGTTCCATGCATCCATATAACAAGTTCCACATTATTCTTTGATAAAAACAACAAGAAGAACAGAGAAACAAGCACTCCATCCATGCAAGCTTCCATATAGTGAATTAAATCTGCAAAATTGGAAACAAGAAAGTTAGAAGAATAAGAGGAAGAAAACTAGAACAAGAAGTAGAAGAAGTAGAAGAAGAAGGAGAATAAGGAGAAGAAGACTAGAAGAAGGAGAAGAAGACTAGAAGAAGAAGATCTTCTTCTTCTTCTTCTTCTTCTTTTCTTCCTATTCCTTCTTTTCTTCCTCTTCCTTGATTTTCTTCATCTTATTATGCCATTTGTCGACTAAATAGGCTAAATTATGTCATAATGGACTAAATAGGCTAAATAAGAAGAAAAGTGCCATTTTTGAGCTAACGTAGCAAATTATGCCATTTCTGACCTAACTAAGATTATTGTGTCATTTTAGAGGACAACAAGCTAAGTATATGACAATTATGAGGTTAGCAAGGTTATGATGCCATTTACGAATAAAAACAAGTAAGAGGAGCAAAATAAGAAGAAGAAGAAGAAGAAGAAAAGAAGAAGAAGATCTTCTTCTTCTTCTTTTCTTCCTATTCCTTCTTTCCTTTCTCTTCCTTGATTTTCTTCATCTTATTATGTCATTTGTGGACTAAATAGGCTAAATTATGTCATAAATGGACTAAATAGGCTAAATAAGAAGAAAAATGCCATTTTTGATCTAACGTAGCAAATTATGCCATTTTTGACCTAACTAAGCTTATTGTGTCATTTTAGAGGATAACAAGCTAAGTATATGACATTTATGAGGTTAGCAAGGTTATGATGCCATTTACGAATAAAAACAAGTAAGAGGAGGAAAAGAAGAAGAAGAAGAAGAAGTTCTTCTTCTTCTTCTTCTTCTTCTTTTCTTCATATTCCTTCTTTCCTTCCTCTTCCTTGATTTTCTTCATCTCATTATGTCATTTGTGGACTAAATAGGCTAAATTATGTCATAAATGGACTAAACAGGCTAAATAAGAAGAAAAATACTGTTATCACGGAGGTGTAGGAATGGTCGGGGTTGCGCCTTTGGCAGATGGAGGTGAGGGACCGGTCGGGGTTCCGGCATTAGCAGACGCGGAAGGATTGGTCGATGCTTGTCGGGAGCCATGCTGAACCAAATATCATTTCCAATAATGTCTCCTTAGCATGATGCAAACTAAAATGTGAATAGTAGTAACTAAGGACCATTCAAGTCAAACTTACCGTGCCCGCCGGAGCAATCTAGGGCATCGGCGGAGGGGCCTGACCGTTTTTCTCGCACATGGTCTGCACATTTGGTTCTCACGAGTCAGTCATATTAGTTAGTAATGCGAACATTATGTGCATGATTGGGCTAATATGCACAAGAAACGTACCAGGATGAGCTCGTATAGGGCCCGGTGAGACGCCTCGTTCCGGTTCCTCTCCTCCTCCAACAGCTAAGCCATCTTCTCCTCCCTCTCCCTCTCCCTCTCCACCGCCTCCCTTTTTGCCTCCTCCAAAAGCTCCTGGGTCTTCAATCTCTCTTTCTGAACCGCTGCCTGCAACACAACACTCCTCATTAGCATTGTAATCATCGATGGACGCACACACAATGTAATGGAGGAAAGGTCACAGAGTTTGTATAACTAACCGCCACGGCGAGCTCCGCGGGCCATGCACGAGGCGTTATCTCAGGATCAGAGCTACTCTGGCGCTTCTTGATCTGTGAGAGAGTCTTAGGACAATGTATCAGTCCATCAGCAATGGCTTGAGAGCCATGGGACCTCCCGCCACCAGATATCATCACCAGCTCTGTATCAAAAGGATCTTGGCTCGGGTTAAAGTCCTCCCCTTTCCTCGTCTTCCCCTTGTCTCTGTACTTCACAAGCTTGTGGTGGGAGGAGATGTTGGTGAAGTTCTCTGGATGATCTAGGTCAGACTCCGTGAATGCCTTGGCCTTCTTGTACGGGGCCATATGGGCCATGCCATAGAGGTCAAACACAGAAGGCACATGCTTCTTGTGGTAGTGCGCCTGAGAGAGAGGAACAAAATATTAGTTAATTAGGGCTCAAGCTAGCATTAAGAATGATATTACTATGTAAATAGGTCATTTTGGAGCTAAGAAAGGTTATTATGTCATTTTCAAGGAAAATAAGCTAAGTTTAGGTCATTTTGGAGCTAAGAAAGATTATTATGCCATTTTTGATCAAAGTATGCTAATTATGTCATTATTGAGCTATCGAAGGTAGTTATGTGATTTTTTAACCTACTAAAGCATATTAAGTCATTCTATAGAGCTATCTAAAGGTTATTATGTCATTTTAGAGCTAAATATGTCATTATTGAGCTATCCAAGGTAGTTATGCTATTTTTTAGCTAACTAAGGCATATTAAGTCATTATTGAGCTATCGAAGGTAGTTATGCCATTTTTAACTAACTAAAGCATATTAAGTCATTATTGAGCTAATTATGTCATTATTGAAGTATCCAAGGTAGTTATTATGTCATTTTAACTAACTAAGCATATTAAGTCATTTTGGAAAGGATAAATGCTACCATGAAGAATGAAATTGCATGAATCATGTGGCAAACCACATACCCAGTTATCCCCGTACTCAAACAGGTTGGAGCTCCCTTGATGGTGTGTCATGGCTTCCATTTGGTCGCGCTTATCCTTGGCCCTTTGGTGTTCGAGCCGCCATTCAGGAGAGCACCACGCATCCACCAACGCCTCCCAACAGTCCATCTTATTGACACACCATCTCGGGGGCACCTAAGTGAGTCAAGAGAAATTTCAGCGCTACGAATCAAATCAAGAAAACTAAGTTCAAGGCCTTAAGAATAGGTATAATTACCGACAAGTATTTCTCCCTACTCAGAAACTTGCTGCAACACTTCTTCTTGGCCCTCCAAATACCCTGCGAGGCGTAGTAGTCTCGAACGGCCTGCACCCAAGCCTCATGCCATAAGTTCTGAAGTAGGCGCTTGCACTCGGCTTCGACAACCATAGCCGTGGCCTCCTGTTCTCCCTCTGAAACCCTGTAGAAGGTCTGCAATCAAAGAAGACAACAATGATTAGTAAATCACTAGGTAGTTAATTAGTGTTCATTTTTAATTCTCTAAAGGAGAAATTACCCAAAACCGACGGAACACAATGTCGGCCACCGTCTCGAATGTGACACCGGCGACCATCTCCCCTAGAGGGGTCGGGGCAACAGAGTACAGCTCCCAGCTCAGTGCTAGCTGTGGAACCTGACCCTCACCGGGCATCGTGACCCACCCAGGGAAGTGTTGCCGGCAAAGCGTGCTAAGGACCTGGTTGGGCCTGTGGACACCATGGTCACGGGGGTAATCCTAGCCCCTGCAGTATGACAAGGCAAACACATTAGATATTAATTTGAAGGAACATGAAGGCAAAAGGTTAAAAAAATAGTAAATGCACTTACTTCAACCCTTTAGGCGCAATCAACCACCTCTGGTTGGGGGTCATCGGCACGGGCGGGAGCTTTGTACCGCCATGCTTGTAGACCTTTTTGCCCGTCTCAACCATCTCGTCCTCGCTGTAGCTATCATCTGAAAAGGTGTCCTCGCTACCATCATCCGAGCCACTAGCCTCAGGAGTCTCGTGGGAAGAAGATGGCGGGAACGGAGTCTCGTGGGAAGAAGATGGCGGGACCAGAGTCTCGTGGGAAGAAAATGGCGGGATCAGAGTCTTCTGGGACGAAGACCCCATGACCGAAGTCTTCTGGGACGAAGGCCCCATGACCGGAGTCTTCTGGGACGAAGACTCTAGGACCAGACTCACATGGGCCGAAGGATCGACGACTCGAGTCTGGTGGGGCGAAGGATCAGCGACCGGAGGCTCATGGACCAGAGTCCAAGACGGGTCCATGTCAGACGGAGCACTCCTGTGGTCGGGTGAATTAGCTGAGGGTGGCGGCGAGGAAGGCGTAGCAGCTTTCCTACCTCTCCCGCTGCCACGTCCACCTCTACAAGCCTTCTTCGTCCTCCCCCGACCTCTCCCAGCCGAAGTAGAAGTGCTCGCCGTAATTGTCTGCATACTATTTAGCAGCGCTCTCCAGATGGGCTGGGGTGGAATAATGGAACCACCCCTCCCAGTAGCGCTCGTAGGAGGCTCGGGACGCTCTGGACCCTTGCCCACCATCCTGTCAACACCTGCAATGACAAAAAGTAAACAAAATTAGTACAACATAAAAAATTGGATACCTGACATGAACATAATAATATGTATATAATTTAAGTGTATCATCATCATGAACATAATAAAAATACACCCGAACAACACAATATATATAATATTTTTGTATCATCATCATGTCCGGGGTCGATCGGGGTGTCAGGGTGTCGGGTTGTCGGGGTCGGGGTGTGCTGTCAGGGTGTCGGGGTGTGGTGTCAGGATGTCGGGGGTCGGGGTTGTGGTGGGGGGGGGGGGTCGGGGCGTCGATTGTCGGGGTCTCAGGGTGTCGGGGTGTAGGGGTCACGGTCGGGGTGTCAGTGGTCGGGGTCGGGGTCGGGGTGTCGGTGGTCGGGGTGTCAGGTGTGGGGGTGTCGATGGTCGGTGGTCGGGGTCGGGGTGTGGTGTCCGGGCGTCGGGGTGTCGGGGTCGGGGTGTCATGTCGGGGTCGGGGTGTTGGGGTCAGGGTCGGGGTGTGGTGTTAGGGTGTTAGGGGTCGGGGGTAAGGGTGTCAGGGTGTCAGGGTGTCGGGGTCGGGGTGTGGTGTCAGGGTGTTGGGGGTCGGGGTTAAGGGTGTCAGGGTGTCAGGGTCAGGGTGTCGTGTCGGGGTGTCGGGGTCGGGGTCGGGGTCAGGGTGTGGGTCGGGGTGTGGTGTCGGGGTCGGGGTGTCAGGGTGTCGGGGTCGGGGTCGGGGTGTGGGTCGGGGTGTGGTGTCGGGGTCGGGGTGTCAGGGTCGGGGTCGGGGTCGGGGTGTGGGTCGGGGTGTGGTGTCAGGGTGTTGGTTGGTCGGGAGTCGGGGTCGGGGTTGGGGGTGTGGTGTCAGGGTGTCGGGGGTCGGGGTGTCGTGCTGGGGTGTCGGGGTGTCGGGGGTCGGGGTCTCTTTTTTCCTTGTCTTCTTCTCTTCTTCTTCTTCTCCTCCTCTCCTCTTTCTTCTTCTTCTTCTTCTTCTCCTCTCCTCTTAATTCTTCTTCTTCTTCTTCTTCTTCTTCTTCTTCTTCGTCTTCTTCTTCTTCTTCTTCTTCTTCTCGTTCTCCTCCTTCTCCTCCTCCTCCTCCTCCTCCTCCTCCTCCTCCTCTTCTTCTTCTTCTTCTTCTTCTTCTTCTTCTTCTACTTTTCTTCTTCTTTTTTCATCTCTTTTCACTTCCTTTAATTATGACTATTTAACTAAAACTTTACACTAGTATAATATAATCTAATCTAGCTAACTATATAACCTAAACCTAAACTAAAAACTTAAACTAATTAAAACTAAAATATTTAAACTAATTAAACTCAATAACCTAAACTAATTAAACCTAAACTGAAAAAACTTAAACTAAAAAACCTAATCTAAACAGAAAAGAAAAAAGAAAAAACAGAAAAGGAAATAGGACACACGGGTTGGCAGGGGCTCACCGTGGGGGGCGGCCATGGGTCGGGGAGGGGGCGGCGATGGGCGGTGCTCCTCGGGGGGAGGTCGACCCGCGGCTGTAGCGGCCGTGGCGGTTGGTCGGGGGTCGGGGGCGGGGACGGTCGTGGCGGGACGGGGCGGGGACTGCCGCGGCACGGCTGGCCGACGTGGAAGGAGCGGCGGCGGCGCGGTGGAGGTCGGGGAGGGGTGCGGGCGGCGGCGGGGCGGTCGGCTACACAGGACGGGGTCGGCGGCAGCGGCGCGGGCCAGTGTGGGTGGGGCGACGTGGAAGGGGCGGCAGGGGTGCGGTGGAGGTCGGGGAGCCATAGGGGAGGGGTGCATGGCGGTGGGGTGGCCGGCTACGGCAGATGGGGTCGGTGGCGGCCGCGCGGTTGTGGGTTGGGGAGGGAACGAGAGCGAGAGAGAGTGGAGAGAAGAGACAGAGGATGGGGGCGGGACGGCCGTTAACGTACCCGCCTCTTTGTCGTCCGTCAACGGTCGGCAAACATTCTTTGTCGTCTGCTTGCGGACGGCAAAGAGGTGGGGCCGGTGGGCTTGGGTTGGTTACAAAATAACTGGACCCACCAACCTCTTTGCCATCCGCTAGGTGACGGCATAGTTTCTTTGTCCTCAGCCAGCGGACGGCAAAGAGTTGGCTGATGGCAAACACCTTGTTTGCCATCAGCCATTTCTTTGTCGTCCGTTTCCTCGTGGCTGACGACAAAGACCTTCTTTGTCGTCCGCCATCGGACGGCAAAGAGATGGCGGACGGCAAATAAGCTAATTCCAGTAGTGGAAGTATTGTTTAGACAGGGACCTATTTTGAAACACAACTTGCCTGTTGAAATTCTAGGGGATCCTCCACCACCCAAGGGTGATCCCGTGTTTGAGCTTAAACCACTACCTGATACCCTTAAATATGCTTATCTTGATGAAAAGAAGATATATCATGTTATTATTAGTGCTAACCTTTCAGAGCAGGAAGAGGAGAAATTATTGAAAACTCTGAAGAAGCACCATGCTGCTATTGGATATACTCTTGATGATCTTAAGGACATTAGTCCCACTCTATGCCAGCATAAGATAAAATTTGAGAAAGATGCTAAACCGGTTGTTGATCACCAACGATGGTTAAATCCTAAGATGAACGAAGTGGTAAGAAAAGAAATACTAAAGCTTCTGGAGGCAGGTATAATTTATCCCGTTGCTGATAGTCAGTGGGTAAGTCATGTCCATTGTGTCCCTAAGAAGGGAGGTATTACTGTCGTTCCTAATGATAAAGATGAATTGATCCCGCAAATAATTGTTACAGGTTATAGGATGGTAATCTATTTCCGCAAATTAAATAAAGCTACTAAAAAGGATCATTACCCTTTACCTTTTATTGATCAAATGCTAGAAACATTATCCAAACATACACATTTTTGCTTTCTAGATGGTTACTCTGGTCTCTCTCAAATACCTGTGTCAAAAGAGGATCAAGAAAAGACCACTTTTACTTGCCCTTTCGGTACTTTTGCTTATAGACGTATGCCTTTTGGTTTATGTAATGCACCTGCTACCTTTCAAAGATGCATGATGGCTATATTCTCTGACTTTTGTGAAAAGATTGTTGAGGTTTTCATGGATGATTTCTCCATTTATGGATCTTCTTTTGATGATTGCTTGAGCAACCTTGATCGAGTTTTGCAGAGATGTGAAGAAACCAGTCTTGTCTTGAATTGGGAGAAGTGCCACTTTATGGTTAATGAAGGCATTGTCTTGGGGCATAAAATTTCTGAAAGAGGTATTGAGTTTGATAAAGCTAAAGTTGATGCTATTGAAAAGATGTCGTGTCCTAAAGACATTAAAGGTATAAGAAGTTTCCTTGGTCATGCCGGTTTTTATAGGAGGGTCATTAAAGACTTCTCTAAAATTTCTAGGCCTCTGACTAATCTCTTACAAAAATATATTCCTTTTGTCTTCGATGATGATTGTGTGGAAGCATTTGAAATACTTAAGAAAGCCTTGATTTCTGCACCTATTGTTCAGCCACCTGATTGGAATTTACCCTTTGAAATTATGTGTGATGCTAGTGATTATGCTGTAGGTGTTGTTCTAGGACAAAGAGTTGATAAGAAATAAAATGTTATTCAATATGCTAGTAAAACTCTAGACTGTGCCTAGAGAAATTATGCTACTACTAAAAAAGAATTTCTAGCAGTTGTATTTGCTTGTGATAGTTTAGACCTTATATTGTTGATTCTAAAGTAACTATTCACACTGATCATGCTGCTATTAAATATCTTATGGAAAAGAAAGATGCTAAACCTAGACTTATTAGATGGGTTCTCTTGCTACAAGAATTTGATTTGCATATTATTGATAGAAAGGGAGCTGAGAACCCCGTTGCAGACAACTTGTCTAGGTTAGAGAATGTTCTTGATGACCCACTACCTATTGATGATAGCTTCCCCGGTGAACAATTAGCTGTCATAAATGCATCTCGTACTGCTCCATGGTATGCTGATTATGCTAATTACATTGTTGCTAAATTTATACCACCTAGTTTCACATACCAGCAAAAGAAAAAGTTTTTCTATGATTTAAGACATTACTTCTAGGATAATCCACACCTTTATAAAGAAGGAGTAGATGGTGTTATTAGACGTTGTGTACCTGAGCATGAAAAGGAACAGATCCTATGCAAGTGTCACTTTGAGGCTTATAGAGGACACCACGCTGGAGATAGAATTGCGCATAAGGTATTGCAATCGGGTTTTTATTGGCCTACACTCTTCAAGGATGCCCGTAAGTTTATCTTGTCCTGCGATGAATGTCAAAGAATTTGTAATATTAGTAGACGTCAAGAAATGCCTATGAATTATTCTCTTGTTATTGAACCATTTGATGTTTGGGGATTTGATTATATGGAAATGTTTCCTTCCTCTAATGGGTATACACATATTTTAGTTGCTATTGATTACATTACTAAGTGGGTAGAAGCTATACCAACTAGTAGTGCTAATCATAACACCTCTATTAAGATGCTTAAAGAAGTTATTTTTCTGAGGTTTGGAGTCCCTAGATACTTAATGACTGATGGTGGTTCACATTTTATTCATGGTGCTTTTTGTAAAATGCTTGCTAATTATGACGTTAATCATAGAATTGCATCCCCATATCACCCACGGTCTAGTGGCCAAGTAGAACTGAGTAACAGAGAGCTTAAATTGATTTTGCAAAAGACTGTTAATAGATCTAGAAAGAATTGGTCCAAGAAACTTGATGATGCATTATGGGCTTATAGAACTGCATATAAAAATCCTATGGGTATGTCTCCATACAAAATGGTTTATGGAAAAGCATGTCACTTACCTCTCGAACTAGAACATAAGGCATATTGGGCCATTAAAGAGCTCAATTATGATTTCAAACTTGCCAGTGAGAAGAGGTTATTTGACATTTGCTCACTTGGTGAATGGAGAACTCAAGCCTATGAAAATGCCAAATTTTTAAAGAAAAAGTTAAAAGATGGCATGACAAAAGGATACAAAAGCGTGAGTTTGATGTAGGTGATTATGTTTTGCTATACAACTCTCGTTTAAGAGTTTTTGCAGGAAAACTTCTCTCTAAATGGGAAGGCCCTTACGTTATCGAGGAGGTCTATCGATCCGGTGCCATAAAAATCAACAACTTCGAAGGCACAAGTCCGAAGGTGGTGAACGGTCAAAGGATCAAACATTAAATCTCAGGTAATCCCATAAATGTTGAAACCAATGTGATTGAAACCGTAACCCTGGAGGAATACATAAGGGACACTTTCCAGAACGTTTCAGACTCCGAAAAGGAATAGGTATGTGGTACGGTAAGTAAACCGACTCCAAAACAGTATTGATAGAAATTTTTCTCCGTTTTGGAATATTTAAGAAAATAGGAAAAATAAGAAGTAGCCCGGGAAGGACACGAGGCGTCCACGAGGGTGGAGGGCGTGCCCTACTCCCTGGGTGCGCCCCCTGCCTCGTGGGCACCTCGTGTGCCCTCTGGACTCTGTTTTCTTGCATGATACTTCTTTTGGTCGGTAAAAATTCATTATATAATCTCCCGAAGGTTTTGACCACCGTATCACGCAAATATCCTTTGTCTTTGTTTCGAGCTGTTTTTCAGACAGATCTAGATCACCATGATGTTTTCAAGCGCCCCCAAGCACAAGTTTTTCGCGAAGGTCATAAACTCCTACCTCGCGGAGGTGCCGCAACACCCTCAAACCATTGAGATGCGTGAGGGGGTGCGGCACATCCGCGATGTTGAGGGACCTAGGAGGACCGGAAGCGTGGAGACGAGACTCGAAGCGGGGGAACAACAAATTTTCAAGTGTCAAGGGATGGTGGAACGCAGAATCAACGCCAACCACATGATGATCGCGGAGTTCACCAACAACCACAAGCTGGATGCCAAGAACATTCGGGAGACCATCTTCAAGCTTCATGAGAAAATCGAGCATCTCCAAGCCCAGATCTATGACCTGCAAAACCAAAACTGTGAGTATGAATATAGATTCAAGAGGATGAGTTTGGCTACAGATTTGAGGATCCCGGAGACTCGATCATCCTTCTATGATGGTGAGCCTATGCCTTGGAAGATGGACGACAAGCCTACATCATCAACAACTCTATCATCACCAACTCCGAAGAAGGAGACATACACACATGGGTATGGGCACTCCCCTTGGCAACTGCCAAGCTTGGGGGAGGTGCCCCAGTATCGTATCACCATCACACTCCTATCTTTACAATTTTTCTTAGTTTGATCCTTTTGGTAATATCTTGATCTAGTAGAATAAAGTTTTAGTATGATCTAGTTTTGAGTTTTGCTTTGTGATTCCTCTATGTAATTGAGTCCATGAGCTATATATAATAAAGATTAGTGTTGAGTCAAGGGCTTTGATTATCTTGCTATGATCTTGAGGGAATAAAATAAAAGAAAGAATAAAAAGAAATAAAGAGATCATACTGACCTTATGGAGAGTAATGACTTCACATATAAAGAGTATGATGAATAAAAGTTGTTGAGAGTTGACAAACATAGTTTTGGTCATCGTTGCAATTAATAGGAAGTAATAAAGAAAGAGAGGTTCTCACATATAAATATACTATCTTGGACATCTTTTATGATTGTGAGCACTCATTAAAATATGACATGCTAAAGAGTTGATGTTGGACAAGGAAGACAACGTAATGGGTTATGTTTTCTTATATCCGAAATAAAGTATATTGTCATGGATCATCCGACATGTTGATCTTGCCTTTCCCCCTCATTCTAGCCAAATTCTTTGCACCAAGTAGAGATACTACTTGTGCTTCCAAATATCCTGAAACCCAGTTTTGCCATGAGAGTCCACCATATCTACCTATGGATTGAGTAAGATCCTTCAAGCAAGTTGTCATTGTTGTATGAAGTAAAAATTGTTCTCTAAATATGTATGACTTATTAGTGTGGATAAAATAATCTTATACGATCTTGTGATATGGAAGCAATAAAAGTGACGGACTGCATAATAAAGGTCCATATCACAAGTGGAAATATAAAGTGACATTCTTTTCCATTAAGATTTTGTGCATCCAAACATAAAAGCACATGACAACCTCTGCTTCCCGCTGCGAAGGGC
Source organism: Triticum aestivum (assembly GCF_018294505.1). Lineage (NCBI taxonomy): Eukaryota > Viridiplantae > Streptophyta > Magnoliopsida > Poales > Poaceae > Triticum > Triticum aestivum. The sequence goes on along the minus strand of NC_057798.1, from coordinate 50,268,356 downwards.
CTATCTTTTACTTTTGTCTTATACCTTATGCAAGAGTCATGGTGATCTTCACCTTTCCTTTTTTTATTTATCCTTTGGCAAGCACCTTGTGTTGGAAAGATCCTAATATATATATCCAATTGGATGTATGTTAGCATGAACTATTATTGTTGACATTACCTTTGAGGTAAAAGGTTGGGAGGCAACACTATAAGCTCCTATCTTTCTCTGTGTCTGATTAAAACTCCATACCCATAAGTATTGCGTGAGTGTTAGCAATTGTGAAAGACTAAATGATAGTTGAGTATGTGGACTTGTTGAAAAGCTCTTATATCGACACTTTCCAATGTTATGATAAATTGCAAATGCTTCAATGACCGAGATTATAGTTTGTTAGTTTTCAATGAAGTTTCTGATTCATACTTGACATTGTGAATAGCTTGTTACTTTAGTATAAGAAATCATATGACAATATGTATATGTTGCTGTTATAAGAATGATCATGATGCCCTCATATCCGTATTTTATTTTATCGACACCTCTATCTCTAAACATGTGGACATATTTTTCGTTATCGGCTTCCGCTTGAGGACAAGCGAGGTCTAAGCTTGGGGGAGTTGATACGCCCATTTTGCATCATGCTTTTATATCGATATTTATTGTATTATGGGCTGTTATTACACATTATGTCGCAATACTTATGCCTATTCTCTCTTATTCTATAAGGTTTACACTAAAAGGGAGAATGCCGGCAGCTAGAATTCTGGGCTGGAAAAGGAGCAAATTTTAGAGACCAATTCTGCACAACTCCAAAAGTCCTGAAACTCCAAGGAAGTTAATTTGGAATTAATAAAAAATATTGAGTGAAGAAAATACCAGAGGGGGGCCACCCACCGTCCATGAGGGTGGGGGTGCGCCCCTTGCCTCGTGGGCCACCTGGCAGGCCTCCAGTGCCCATCTTCTGCTATATGAAGACTTTCACCCTGGAAAAAATCATAAGCAAGTTTTTGGGACGAGACACCGCCGCCACGAGGCGGAACCTTAGGGGAACCAATCTAGGGCTCCGGCAGAGCTGTTCTGCCGGAGAAACATCCCTCCGGGAAGGGGAAATCATCACCATCGTCATCACCATCGATCCTCTCATCGGGAGGGGGACAATCTCCATCAACATCTTTACCAGCACCATCTCCTCTCAAACCCTAGTTCATCTGTTGTATCCAATCTTTGTCCCAATACCTCAGATTGGTACCTGTGGGTTGCTAATAGTGTTGATTACTCCTTGTAGTTGATGCTAGTTGGTTTATTCGGTGGAAGATCATATGTTCAGATACTTAATGCATATTAATACCCCTCTGATTATGAACGTGAATATGATTTGTGAGTAGTTACGTTTATTCCTGAGACATGGGAGAAGTCTTGCTATAAGTAGTCATGTGAATTTGGTATTCGTCCGATATTTTGATGAGATGTATGTTGTCTCTGCTCTAGTGGTGTTATGTGAACGTCGACTGCATGACACTTCACCATTGCTTGGGCCTATAGGAAGGCATTGGGAAGTAATAAGTAGATGATGGGTTGCTAGAATGACAGAAGCTTAAACCCTAGTTTATGAGTTTCTTCGTAAGGGGCTGATTTGGATCCACATGTTTCATGCTATGGTTAGGTTTAACTTAATACTTCTTTTGTAGTTGCGGATGCTTGCAGTAGGGGTTAATCATAAGTGGGATGCTTGTCAAAGAAAGGGCAGTACCCAAGCACCGGTCCACCCACATACCAAATTATTAAAGTAACGAACGTGAATCATATGAGCGTGATGAAAACTAGCTTGACGATAATTTCCATGTGTCCTCGGGAGCGCTTTTCTCTATATAAGAGTTTGTCCAGGCTTGTACTTTGCTACAAAAAAGATTGGGCCATCTTGTTGCACCTTATTTACTTTCATTACTTGTTACTCGTTACAAATTACCTTATCACAAAACTATCTGTTACCGATAATTTCAGTGCTTGTAGAGAATACCTTACTGAAAACCGTTTGTCATTTCCTTCTGCTCCTTGTTGGGTTCGACACTCTTACTGATCGAAAGGACTATGATAGATCCCCTACACTTGTGGGTCATCAGTATCATGCGCTCGGAAATAGGAAATGCTAGCCAAAATCCCAAAGGAAACTAGCAACAACACATTTTAGAATGTTCATGAATTCGAAAAATATTTGTGGATTTTAGAATGTTAGCAAAGGAAAACATTTATCCTAATTTTAGAATGTTCTTGAAGTTCTCTTTCTTTTCCTTGCCTATTTTCTTAAAACTAGTGGTCTTGTTAACCATCAACACTTGATGCTCTTTCTTGATTACCGATTTCAGCATCGCGAAGAGCTCGGGGATCGTTTTCATCATCCCTTGCATATTATAGTTCACCACGAAGCCTTTGTAGCTTGGTGGCAGTGACTGAAGAACTCTGTCAATAACACTCTCAACTGGAAGATCAGTTCCCAGCTGAGTCAAGTGATTGTGGTTCCCAGACATTTTGAGTATGTGTTCACTGACAGAATTGTTCTCCTCTATCTTACAGCTAAAGAACTTGTTGGAGACTTCATATCTCTCAACCCGGGCATTTGCTTGAAATATCAACTTCACCTCTTGGAACATCTCATATGCTCTGTGGCGTTCAAAACGCTTTTGAAGTCCCGGTTCTAAGCCGTAAAGCATGGCACACTGAACTATCGAGTAGTCATCCGATCGAGCCTGCCAGACATTCATAACATCTGCATCAGCTCCTGCAACAGGTCTGTCACCTAGCGATGCGTCAAGGACATATATTAAATGTGTATTGAGAAAGTGTTGTTCCTCATGTATATGGAAAATTTATTTTTAAAAGTCAAGTTAGAAAATATTAATAATATAAATGTGTTTCAAAAATGTTAATCAAACATCTAAAAATGATAAATGTGTATAGGAAAAATATTGACCATGTATTATAAAAATATTAATATGTTAAACATGTATTTCAAATATGGTAATCAAGCATTTCAAATGTTAAATGTGCATAGAAAAAATATTGACCATGGGTTATAAAAATTAATACGTTAAAAAAATATTTGAAAAATATTAATCAACTATTTGAAAAATATTACATGTGTATAGAAAAAATTGTAACCATGTATTAAAAATATGATGAAATTTTTTATCATGTATTAAAAAATATTAATCAAGCAATTAAAAAACCTGTTGAAACAGCATGTGAAAAAGTTAATCAAGCATTTGAAAAATGTTAAATGTGTATAGAAAAAATGTTGACAATGTTTAAAAAAATATTAATCTTGTCATTGACGGTGGATGGCGCGGTACGTGCGGGCTGCCGCCTTGTCGATGTCCGCATATCGGGCTTCTTTCTCTGCTGGCAGGGCACATTGATGGTGGATGGAGCGGTACACTACGACGTCGTCCACAGCAGCCACGATATTCGTTCCATGGTGCCCCCCTCCCCGCCCCCCTGTCGGTGTGGAGCAACTCGCCATTCCTCAGCGAGCTGAACCACGCGTCGGCTTGGAGCTTCAGCCTCCACGCGCCTGGCCTAGAGCGTCGATGGAGGTGGAACAAATAGATGCCTGGCTCATGACACGCAGGCTTGATGGGCCACCCAGACGGCTTTTTGGCCGGAAAATACTTCTTCCGTTTCGTTGGATGCCATAGAGAAAATTGTTCAAGGAGGAAATGGGGAGCGAAGGTGTGGTGCGGTTCTTGCTCGGTGTCTGGCATCGTTTAAATAGCGGGCGGACGCGAGCCAATCATTGTTGTGTTTAATGTCAGCTGGCTCGCGAACGGACGTGCGGCTGAAGTAAGTTTCTTGGCACACACCCGGGTTTAATGGAGAAAGGCGGACAGTCTACAGCGGTTTGAATGCCACGAGAAGGCGTGTTCAGCCGGGAATGAAGCGGGTGCGTCCTCGGCTGGCGCGCCCCTTCAATGACGGAGATAGTAAGAGGTCGCGTCTGCTCTGGGCCGGCTTCAATGTAAAGCGGACGCTCTATAGCTGCATGAATGAGGGCAGCTGGCGTTGGGCGGCAACGGGCGCATGTGAGGGAGAAGGGTTTTGTGTGGGCCAGGGTGTTAGAAGTGGATGTGGGTGTAATCCGGACGTCCAGCCTTCATGTTCATCTTTGATTTACGGGAAAAAGTGTGTCCGAACCGCTATGAGAATCAATGCAGGACCGCGTTGAATGACACCCGCGCACGGGCTGTTCGAGGGTCGGGCGTTCGAGATGCCTAACTTCACGCCCACATGCGCATGCACAAAAATTAACAACGCCTTGTCCGCTTGTATTGCATGACGACGGAATGATCGACCACTCTTGATAAACTCTGAAAATACTCTTAAAATGAATTGGGCTGAAAATGAAATAGGTACCCATCCTTCTTCCATACTCTGAAAATGAACAGGCAGCCCGAACGGAATCAAATAGCTAGAGCCTGGAGCCAGTCTCGGCGACGTCGACGACGAAGCGGTAGCGGACGTCGTTGCGCGCGAGCCTGGCCAGCGCATCATTGATCCCGTCGGTGGAGACGAGCTCAATGTCGGCGGTGATGCCGTGCTCCCCGCACAGGTCCATCATCTCCTGCGTCTAGCTCCTTCATGCCCCCTGTCATGCTCCCGCTCACCGTCCTCTTTCCGAAGATGAGCGGGAAGGACGGCAGCTCCACGGGCTTGTCCGGCGCCGCCACCAGCACCAGCTTGCCGTTCACCTTGAGCAGCTCCAGGATGGGCCCCAGCGAGTGCTGCGCCGACACCGTGTCGATCACGTAGTCCAGGCTCCTGGCCATGCCCTGCATCTGCCTCTCGTCGGTGCTGAGGACGAAGTCGTCAGCCTTGAGGCTCTCCCTCGCCTCGCGCTCCTTGGCCGGCGACGTGCTGATGACGGTGACCTTGAGCCCGAAGGCCTTGCCGAACTTGACTGCGACGTGGCCCAGCCCGCCCAACCCGACCACGCCGAGCCTCCTGCCAGCGTGTAGCATGCCATGCTGCTTCATGGGGCTGTACACGGTGATCCCGGCGCACAGCAGCGGCGCGGCGACGTCCAGCTGCAGGGCGTCCGGGATGCGCACGAGGAAGCGCTTGTGCGCGACGAGCATGCTGGAGTAGCCGCCGTAGGTGACGCTGCCGTCCCAGAAGATGCCATTGTAGGTGAGCGCGACCTTGTCGCAGTAGTTCTCCTCAGAGCGGCGGCAGTGGTCGCAGTCGAGGCAGGAGGCGGCGATGCATCCCACGCCGACGCGGTCACCAGGGCGGAAGCCGGAGACGTTGGCGCCGACCCGGGTCACGACGCCGGTGATCTCGTGGCCGGGCACGAGGGGGTACATGGTGATGCCCCAGTCGTTGTTGATGAAGTGGAGGTCGGTGTGGCACATGCCGCAGTAGTGCACTTTGATGGTGACGTCGTCCACGCCGTTTTCCCGGCGCTTGAAGGCGAAGGGCATCACCTTGCCGGAGGGCTCCATGGCCGCCCATCCGCTCACGGCCTGCGTGTGGTTCGGGGTCACCTCCATCGCCAAAAATGTGCGAGTGCCTCTGTGGGCTTGAGACAGTGAAAGATTATTGGTGTCTGTGGTGCTGGTTGCGCTGTGTGTTGTGCATCTCAGCAGCGCTACCCACGGCTACTTATAGTGCGCTTGAGCTAGACGCGCTTGGTCTATTCTGATCGTTTGTAAAGTCTTGCTTTGGAGGTTAGGTTAATTTCGTTCTAAATAGTTATAAAGGGGTGGTTGCACTTGACCTGCTAGGGCGTCAAATATAATCATTAAACACTTCATGCTGACGTATTAGAGCATCTTCAACAGGCGCGCAACGCGCCGCGCTAAACACTACTATACCGCGCGCGCTTCGCCTGGTTTTGCGCGGCCCGCAGCGCTGGCTCCAACAGCCACGCTAAAATGTAGCACGCGCGCCGCTCCAGCAGCGCGCAAAAAATGCAGCGCACATAGTCTGCTTCTATGATACAAAATGCGTATACCCAGGCTTCTCCAACGATATATAGTTCTATTACGTCCACATAGCCTACTTCTACGATACAAAATAAAACTTGCTTCTTTCTACTACGTTCACATAGCCTGCTTCTACGATACAAAATAGAACTGACTTTTCCAACGATATATAGTTCTACTACTACTCGTTCTCCGACTCAAACTCTGCCTCGGTGATGTCCTCCTCCGACATCTGAGCATAGGCGTCAAGGAACCGCTCGTCGCGGGAGTCCCAGGACGATGCATCTCCTAGCGCCATGTTTTATTTAGCAACCGCCTTCCGCGTTCGCTTGTCCTCGCGATAGGCGGCTCGCTCCTTCCTCCTCTCCTCCCTCTCCGCCCTCCTCTCGGCGAAGAACTGTTCTTCGTTGATGATGTCTTGCGGGAAGCGTTGCCTCCACACCATCATGGCTTCCTCGTCCATCTCGGTCAGGCTAAGACGGCGCTCCCGCCTCCGGTGTTTGCGACGATCCTCGTCAGTGGTAAGCCACGGGAAAGATGCCAACTCCTGTGCCCGCTCTCACCTCGACACGTCGGTGAAGTCGCGGAGGCGCCACGCAGCAACATCGTACGCGCGCGCGCCATCCTGGGCGGTGTCGAAGTTCCGAGGCCGAGGCGCACGCCGCCGCCCGACTGAATTGGGGCGGAGTAGGTGCCGGAAGGGCGCACGCGGACGCCGCGGTAGCCTGAACCTCCCCGACGGCGAGGCGGCATGGTGGCGCAGTGGTGGCGTGTCGGCGACAAGGAGGGAAAGCAGTGGAGAGAGCGAGAGAAAGCGGCAGATGGCGCTGCAGTTTTATAGGCCGTGCGCGCAAGCTGCCGCCTTTTCCCGCACGCGCGCGCTTGTTTCCCGCCACCGCTGGAGCGCGCGAAACTGGTCGGCGCACGCTAAAAAGCACTTTTACCGCACGGGCGCGTCTTATGCTCTTAGTCAACAAATTTGAAAGTTTTGTTCATTAAATGTATAGTTTAAGTAACATTTTGTTACATTGTTCATTAAGGAAAACAATAGCAAGTTGGTACAAGGTCAACTTGGCATAATACAAAACGTAAGATGCAGAACTACAACAAAAATCGTATTAATCCTCTTCTTCGTTTGTTCACCGCCTGCCGGATCATGAAATTAATTTGGACCCAACAAACACTGAAGGAAAGAGACATCTACAAACACTTTCATCGTACAAGGCTTTCAATACCGCAATAGCTACTCGACGTGAACAATTGGATATAATAACCGTTCGAAAGAACATTGGCCGAAGAAACACCCCAAATAGGACATGCTTTCCATTTTTCGCCATCAATCCAGAGGGTTGCAGAATCCAGACCTTGCCGCAAAACAAACAGAGAGATGACATCAAAGTTTCCGCACCAAAATCTAGCCAACTAGTTCCCTTGATGGACACATGAATTATCTAGATCCAAAGACTGCCAACATATCTAGCAACATGCCCTTCATCCACACAAGTTTGGATGTCGTCGAGTTAGAAAGAACCCGGATCGACCTTATTCCAATGCGTCATGGTTGTTGTCACCTCGTCGGACAACCGAAACTTTAGGGAAAACAATGAACTACAAGAACTGAAAACTATGAATGGATGGGTCCTCACTCCTCTAAACAACGACGAAGCCGGCGGACGGGAGAGAGAAGGATAACCGGGGCGTTGGGTAAATAAAATCTAGATTTACTCCTTCTTTTGCGGGGTAAATCAAAATTTACTCCTAGAAATACTATATTTCGGATGCATTTTTAGACAATGCCAAAAGGTGCTACAGGACTATACAGTAAGGCGATATGGTAGTATGGTACATGACGAAGCCAATAAAAGTTTAAAACAACACCCCACGCCGATTTGTCGATCGAGTGGATCCAAATCCTGGCCACAGGCCTGCTGGTCGGCTCGATGCACAAGCAGATGTATACCGCGAGATTTGTATTTTTGTTGCCATCGTCGGTATCTATTCCCTCCGTATGTAAGAATCTTGAATCTGATCGATCAGGCATGTGACGCCTCTCTGTCACAAGTTTGTGTACTACGTGGACCAAAATGACAGAGAGGAAAAGACGAACGATCGAGTAGAATTACTGTGCACCTACCGCAGGGTTTCAATCAGCCGTAGCAGCACGCGCGTTCATGGCCGGGCTAGAAAACAAATGGTCCTGTGCTTAAAATATTAGAGCGTGTGATTGTTCCAAGTAATTTTAGTTCGAGCGTTCTGTCACAAGTTTTGTCTTCTGCAATGCGATCCAGAGCGAGTGCATTGACCGAACTAATTATTGTTCAGACGAAAAACGCAGCGCGCTCGCCCGTGATTTCCCGGGAAAACCACACGTGGTTGCTCCACAACTAGAACTGACATTGACCGGCGAGGCGATTACCGGGAAGACCGTGTGAAATTCGGGTGAAAGTGAAACTGATAATGGGTTGCCACGAGAACCTTTGCCATGTGAAGAAGCGTGACCGGACAACTACTTCTACTTGACCCGTGGGAAAGGGAGGCTGACAGACCGACTTTGACCCTGGAACGACCGCCCGTTTGTGGGTCCAGTCCACAGGCGTGGCTCCGAGTAGTTTCAGTTTCGGCCAGTCTTTAGAGCATTCTAACAGACCCCGTATAACGTCGGCCGCAAAACGCATTTACAGCTCGCGGAAAAATGGCTTTGCGAGCCGGCGCGAGCGACCGCAAAGTCAGACCCCACAAAACGGACCCGTATAAAAGGATATTCGCGAAATATGCTCTTTTACGGGTCGGTTTTGCGGGGTCTGCTCTTGCACCGCTCCCGCCGGTCTGCAAATCACATACGGTTTGATCTAAATTTGACACATATGCACATATTAAAAAATATATTAATACCACACCACAATACAACAATCATCCACATTACAAATAATTATTCGAATCACCGAAGCAAACTAAATAATTAAATATAAAATTTGTCCCGAATACAAATCACACATGAATTAAATGAAAATAAATAGAAAAATGAGTTTCGTTACTGTCCACCCCTTTGCCAATGGTGCTCAATGAGATCCTCTTGAAGCTGAAAGTGGGTGTTTGCATTTTCAATCTCCTTGCAAGTCTGAAGAAAAGCTCTAATGTGGTTATGGTCTCTATCTGGTTTCACACGGCTACCCACATTATCGTAGAAGAACTTCAAGTTCATGTCTCTCTCATCTTTGAGAATCATATATTGTGAAGAATAACACAACATGTCATGATGTTTTTCATGGTCCGCTGGTCCCAAAAACGAGTAGGACCATGAACAATGGCAAACCTAGATTGCAAAACCCCGAATGCTCTTTCAATGTTTTTCCAGGCCGCCTCTTGCACCCTTGCAAATTCACGTTGTTTCCTAGTTGTGGGTTCTTTGATGTTCTTGACAAATGTGCACCAAGGAGGGTATATATCATCTACAAGATAGTACCCCTTTGTGTATTCATGCCCATTGATAGTGTCGTGGTAATCTCGTGGTAATCTCATGTCAGATGCCAGGGGGTAATCTCCACCTTCGTGACCTTCCGTGAAGGCTACCTCGACGTCCTGCCCACGATCGAGTTGTGGGGCAGGTTCTTCTACATGAAGTTGGGCACCAAGGCCAAGGGCGAGCCGGCCCAGTGCGGATCGTGTGTTGCCGTGCGGTGCACCGGCTCTAGGACCCGCTTTCCTCCCATTGCTTTGCTAGAGTCGGCGAAGCTATGGCAGAAGTCATACAACCTTGCCGTAGCTAGGGCCTCTTCGAGCAGGTCGACACCGTCTTTGTGTGCCTCCTTTGCTTTTGCCTCCGTGTACAGGGTGACGCGAGGCGAGTCAAACTCGATATCCGTTGGGATGATAGCTCAGCCCCGTACGCGAGGAAGAAGGGAGTGAAGTCGGTTGATTTGTTGGGCATGGTCCGAAGACTCCAAAGGACGGCCGACAGCACCTCGATCCAGCAGCCGGCCAAGCGCTCTAGTGGCTCGACGAGCCGTGGCTTAATGTTAGATAGGATGAAGCCGTTTGCTCGCTCCACCTTGCCGTTTGACTACGGGTGAGCAACAGACTTGAGGTCCAGTCAGATGCCATGAGTCGCGCAGAAACGGGCCAAGGTGCCTTTGGCGAAGTTCGTGTCGTTGTCGGTGATGATGTTGTGTGGGACGTCGTATCGAACAGTGATGTTCATGATGAATGTGATGGCTGTCGTGCCGTTTAGCTTCTTGATCGGCTTTGCTTCGATCCACTTCATGAACTTGTACACGGCGATCAGCAGATGGGTCATGCCGCCGCGTGCTGTCTTGAACGGGCCTACCATGTCCAAACCCCATACCACAAACGGCCAAGTGATTGGGATAGTCTTGAGGGTTGAGGCCAGCTACTATTGCTTGGTGCTGAAACACTGGCACCCCTTGCACTTCCGGACCAACTCCTTGGCATCATCTAGAGCAGTCGACCAGAAGAAATCATGGCGGCAAGCTTTGGCTACAAGGGATCTAGAGGCAACATGGTGGCCACATTAACCTGGATGAATGTCCCTGAGGATGGTCATGCCCTTCTCCAGCTCTACGCAGCGCTGGAAGAAGCCGGTCACGCCGTGCCGGGCGAGCTCTCCATTGACGATGGTGTATGCACCTGCCCGGTGTTGGATCTTCCGGGCCAACACTTCGTCGGCTAGGAGCACGCGGCTCACCAGCAAGTTGCGGATGGGCTCCGCCCAAGATGGATCTTCCACCACCGTAATGACAGCAACCGGCACTAGGGTGGCCGAGTTGGGAGGCGGCGGGCGGGAGCCGACCGCTCCTTGTGGCGGCGTGGAAGTCCCCGGGCCAGCTGAAGTAGTCCCCGGGCCGGGTGCTGGAGTCCTCGGGCCGGTTGTGGGTGCTTCAGCCCACGGGCTGCCTGCAGAAGTCCTTGGGCTGACTACTGATGTCCCCGAGCCGGATCCGGCTGCTCCGAGGTCAGCTGGCACGAAGATGGATTCTAATTCCGGCGAAGGCTTGATAGACGACTTGTGCAAGCACTCAAGGGAGACACCGGCTGGAATGGCCTGCTGAGTGGAGCCAATGCGTGCCAGGGTGTCGGCTGCTTCGTTGTCGGCCCATGGCAGGTGGATGAACTCGCACCAGTCGAAGTGCCCGCTCATCTGCTGGACGAGGAAGCGGTAGGTCGCCATGTTGGCGTCCTTGGCGTCCTAGTCGCAGGAAGACTGTTGGACCACAAGGTCCGAGTCGTCATAGCACAGTATGCGGCGGATGCCGATCTCCTTGGCCAGCCGGAGCCCGTGGATAAGTGCCTCATACTCGGCAACGTTGTTGGAGGAGGCGAAGTGCATCTGCAATGTGTACTTCAGCTTGTCGCCTTTGGGAGAGGTGAGGATGATGCTGGCTCCCAAATGGTGTGCATCTTCGAGCCATCGAAGTGCATCCTCCAATGCATGGAATCCGTCGCTGGCAGCAGGTACTGGGTCTCGGCCCAATCGACTTGGAAGTTGGCTAGTGCTTGGGACTTGATGGCGGTGCGGGGCTGGTAGAGGATGATGCGGGGAGCCATCTCGATGGCCCACTTGGCCACCCGACTTGAGGCATCTCTATTGCCCATGATCTCGGCAAGGGGGGTGGTGCAGACGACCGTGATGGAGTGCTCCTGGAAGTACTGCTTCAGCTTCTTGGCGGCAAAGTACATGCCATAGCACATCTTCCGGTAGTGGGGATAGTGGCGTGGTACTAAGTCTGACAGTAAGAGTAGGGGGTACGTATGAGGAGGCAAGGCCCTAGCTACGGCAAGGTTGTACACACCAGTTTACGAGTTCAGGCCCCTCTCGGAGGTGGTAAAAGCCCTACGTCTTAGTGCCCTGAGGCGGTCGACTAGAATATGGGTGTGTGTTACAAGGGGTGCGAACCCTTGTCCCAGAGGAGGGGGTGGCTTATATAGAGTGCGCCAGGACCCCAGCCGTCCTCCGTTACAGGGGTTCAATGTACATTAAGGTAGGGCGTTACTGGTAATGCCAACTATAAAGTTCTATTAATGATCTTTAAGACTACGGAGTGAACGCATGACTGTTGCCATCCCAAGTGACTCTAGGTCTTCTGTACTCCGAGTAGTTTCCTGTATGGTCGAATAACTTTATCTAGGTCGAGTGAAATTGGGGGTATCCGAGTGAGATGACTGGTCGAGTGGATTGCAATCCATGGTTAATTCTGTCGGTATTTGATACGTCTCCAACGTATCTATAATTTTTGATTGTTCCATGATATTATATTATCTGTTTTGAATGATTATGGGCTTTTATATACACTTTTATATTACTTTTGGGACTAACCTATTAACCGGAGGCCCAGCCCATTGCTGTTTTATTGCCTTTTTCAGTATTTCGAAGAAAAGGAATATCAAACGGAGTCCAAATGGAATGAAACCCTCGGCAACGTGATTTTTTGGAAGGTTATCATCCTGGAGGCTTGGAGTTCACGTCAGAAGATACTCGAGGAACCCAAGAGATAGGCCCCCCCTCTACTGGGTGTGCCCCCTGTCTCGTGGACCCCTCGAGCACCCCCCGACCGACTTCTTTCTCCTATATAAGCCTACATACCCTAAAACTATCGAATATCAAGATAGATCGGGAGTTCCGATGCCGTAAGCCTTTGTATCCACCAGAAACCTCTCGGGAGCCCTTCCGGCACCCTGCTGGAGGGGGGGATCCTTCACCGGTGGCCATCTTCATCATCCCGGCGCTCTCCATGACGAGGAGGGAGTAGTTCACCCTCGGGGCTGAGGGTATGTACCAGTAGCTATGTGTTTGATCTCTCTCTCTCTCTCGTGTTTTCTCTCGTGTTCCCTCTATGGCATGATCTTGATGTATCCCGAGCTTTGCTATTGTAGTTGGATCTTATGATGTTTCTCCCCCTCTACTCTCTTGCGATGAATTGAGTTTCCCCTTTGAAGTTATCTTATCGGATTGAGTCTTTTATGAGAACACTTGATGTATGTCTTGCCGTGCTTATCCGTGGTGACAATGGGATATCATGTGCCACTTGATGTATGTTTTGGTGACCAACTTGCGGGTTCCGCCCATGAACCTATGCATAGGGGTTGGCACACGTTCTTGACTCTCTGGTAGAAACTTTGGGGCACTCTTTGAAGTACTTTGTGTTGGTTGAATAGATGAATCTGAGATTGTGTGATGCATATCGTATAATCATGCCCACGGATACTTGAGGTGACAATGGAGTATCTAGGTGACATTAGGGTTTTGGTTGATTTGTGTCTTAAGGTGTTATTCTAGTACGAACTCTTGAATAGATCGATCCAAAAGAATAACTTTGAGGTGGTTTTGTGACCTACCATAATCTCTTAGTTTGTTATCTGCTATTAGTGGCTTTGGAGTCACTCTTTGTTGCATGTTGAGGGCTGTTATATGATCTATCTATGTTATTATTGTTGAGAGAACTTGCACTAGTGAAAGTATGAACCCTAGGCCTTGTTTCCTATCATTGCAATACCGTTTACGCTCACTTTTGCCATTAGTTACCTTGATGTTTTTATAATTTCAGATTACAAATACCTTTATCTACTATCTATTTTGCACTTGTATCACCATCTCTTCGCCGAACTAGTGCACCTATACAATTTTCCATTGTATTTTGTGTGTTGGGGACACAAGAGACTCTTTGTTATTTGGTTGTAGGGTTGTTTGAGAGAGACCATCTTCATCCTATGCCTCCTATGGATTGATAAACCTTAGGTCATCCACTTGAGGGAAATTTGCTACTGTCCTACAAACATGTGCACTTGCAGGCCCAACAACGTCTACAAGAAGAAGGTTGTGTAGTAGACATCAGTATTCCCTGCTATACTTTGAATGTCCTTGCTTCTAGGGTAGTGACATTGGGTAAGGTGTATAGATCAGGCCTATGACCCTACCCTAGGTTCATGACATTGTCATTTGCCCCCGAATGGATTGAGGTCCAAGTGAAAAGAGAATTGAAGTTGACTCTGCCTTGACTCTTGTGCTTTGTAAGCATTCTTACCGAGCTCGAGGTTCACGCTGAAACTTTGACTTCATTTCAGTCGCCTTGATAGATTCAGAGGTCGCCGAGTGAACTTATGCTGGCAATCTTCGAGTGGTGGTATAGTGCGAAATCTTTGGCGCGATTGGTTACTGCGGTTCCCGGATCTCACGGGATTCGAAAATTTGGGGAAGCGCGCAAGGCGGAGAGCACTGCAGTAAACAAGACAGATAGACTGGGGTGCCTCGATTTCTGCACCACCTTTTTCGCCACGTATCTGGTGCGCGACTGTTGCGAGATTTGATAGGATCGCTCAGGCCCACGCGTCAGCCACTCGGAAGCAAGCCCATAAAAGGCGTCGAGGCCGACACATTTGCATAGTGCGCCCCCATTCCCCTTCTTCTTCCTCTACTTCTCCATCGCATCTACCTCCACTCTCGATGCCGCCGCCCCGCCCGTGCGCAGTCCTCCACCATGGTGAAGGACAAGATGGCGGCCGTGGAGCACTGAAGAAAGTGACGGCTATGGCGAAGGGCAAGAAAATGAGTCGGGGATCATCGTCGAGGTCCGGGTTGCCGCCTAGCTGGATCCGGGGAGACTGGATTTGATCCACGCTCCGGCAAGTGGATCTGGAGGATCTGTCCGCCGCCGGTTTGATCGCCTACGGGACTTGGAGGCTGCTAGGGGACGAGATCGAGCCTCAGCCGCGGGCAGGTGAGTGTGTCCTCCTCGCAACTCATGTCGACCGTGGTTTCTCCCTGCCCCCGCATCCTTTCTTTCGGGGCTTTGTGAACTTTTTCGGTGCTCAGCTTCACTACTTCTCTCCCAACACCATCACATATCTTTCTGCATTCGTTTCTCTGTGCGAAAACTTCCTAGGCTGTAGACCGCACTGGGGTCTCTTCAAACATATCTTCACTTGTCGTTCTCAGTCGGTGAAGAAGGCAAATCCTACTGACGAGAGGACGCACGTGATTCAGATGTGCGGGGTTTAGGGATTCAGATGAGGAAGAGGAAGAGGAGCACTTTCCCCCCTATGAAACTTCCTAGGTCGGTTAGAGGGTGGCAGTCGACCTGGTTCTAGTGCCAAGACATTCCGACCCCCGCTCAGTCGACCGGGTCTTCCTCCCTTTACCCTAGATCGAGTCTAGCAACCTTCTTCACTGATCGTGACTGCAGCGAAGAAAGTAGAGACGAACATGCTAGTCGAGCGGGTAGTTCAGTTGGTTTGTCAGGGCGTGACTGGTATGGATTTATTGGAAGTGTTCCTCAGTCGATGCATCCAGCCGCCCCAAGCCCGTGACCACTTGATGTGGATGTATTCGGACTCCAATGATACCGCTCGGGTCCACCCAGAGGAGGTCACCAACGAGACGGTGGCCTAGTGGCTGAAGGACATTACTGGAAACAAAGGCAACCCCAGGGGGCCAGGAGAGTCAACCCATTCGACACTGAAAACCAGTCGGACAAGGTCTGGCCCTTATTTCCGAGTGTATTTGATTTTGACTTGCGACCATCTTTGAATCTGACTGATGCATGTTTAACTTCTCGCCTTGCATGTTTATACTGAGATGTATTCGATGCCGAACAGAGAGCAAGCTCAGGAGCAAGCCTAGGAGGAAGTGGAGAGTGCAGATGAGAGCGCCGAGTGGCAATCTCCTAATGATGATGATGAGGAGGAGGAAGAGAATCATGAGTCGGACGACGAGGAAAAAGTCGACTCACCACCCTGCACCGAGCGTCGATCCAAGCAGTCCCATGATCCCGCGGGCGGGTGCAACAAGGCTATGGCTCCGAGCATGCAAGTGCATAAGCGCACTCGGACTTTGACTCCAGAGCCGTCAGAAACGATCGCCAAGCACCCCAAGTTTGTCCCTTCAAAGCCTCGGAAGACCTTGCCCAAGATCAAGATGGACGTTCCCGTCGCTTCGGCATGAGTGTTCTGTCTTTCTGTATTATATTGTCGACTCATACTTCTTCTCTGACCGAGTGGGTTCTGAATTTGTCAGTGCTGCAACTTCTGGGACCTCCATGGATATTGACAAGGCTCGGGATTATGAAGAGACTAAAGATCTACTTCCAGAGCGGGTAAGATTCCGCAATCTTGTGCTTATTTTGTCGGTTGAATTGTCAGTCGATTGAGCTCTTATGGTTGCTTTTTGTGCAGCCCCATGAGACGTTATTGAACTCCCAGATAACGATGAAGAAGCGCCTCAGAAGAAGACGGGACGGAGGGGCAGGGCTTCAAGCAAGAGAACGCCAGTCGGCCAGGAGCCTCAGTCGGCACCGGAAACGGTGGTCCAGCGGTCTGGAGATCCAACTTGGGCCTTTGTTTCTTTTGCCAATACCGTGTCAACTGATCATCCTTTAGCGTTGACTACTCAAGTCCCTGCTTCGTCTATGCAGCACCATGCTTCAGATCCTATGATTGCTCCGACTGTATTGCCGCCGTCGCTCTTTGCTGCTCATCATACCCCAGATGACCTCGCGGGTGCAGCCAAGGAAGCCATACTCCAAGAGAACCTTATGATGGAGCAAATGAAGGTGGTGCACGAGGCCAGCCAGGTTGCCTATAACGCCAGCTCTTCTCTGCATATTAATGTCAATCTCAGTTGATTTCCGACTGATCCTCCAATTTGATTTTTGCCTTGCTATGATATAGTAGTTGTAAGCTGCTGATTCATTGTCCGTAAGATGTCCCTAGATGAGTGTTTTGGAACCTTTTGTGTGCATCTATCACGAGTCTGCATTTTGCATCCAATCACCCACTTGGTGTTTTAACTCATTGGTGAATAATCCTTCCACTTGAGTCGACCAGGTTGAGTCGAGTGTATCTTTAAACGAGTGGGGGCATGCAAAGTGCTCCCACTGGGTGTAGTCCCCGAGACCGCCGTCGGATGTTTGATTCAGCGGGGGTCTTTGTCGAATGTCTCTTCATTGTTCTTTCACTCGGCATAATAGTTTGGTCCGAGTGGGTTCTAGACCAGTGGGGGCACACAGAGTGCACCCACTAGGTGTAGTCCCCGAGACCACAGTCGACTGCGGGCAGTCGGCTGGGGTCTGAGAATCTCACTTTTTTTTGCATACTCACGCTGGGCAGACCATGCTAAGTGGACCAGTGGGGGCACGCCAAGTGCACCCTTTGGGTGTTGTCCCCGAGACTACTGTTGAATGTTTTGATTCTGTAGTAGTCTTAGATCACTTTATGCTGTGACTAACTTTTGTTTCTGTCGACTAATGTGTCTTATTTGCTATCCGCAGAAACCTTGCAAGCTAGGGGCCCGGTTTGCTGAGTTGGAGAAGAAACAGATCAGCCTCAACCTTGACCTGGAGCTGGCCAAGAAGAATCTTCAGAAGGCCAAGGATGATGTTGCCGTTGGGGAACGTAGTAATTTCAAAAAAATTCCTACGCACACACAGGATCATGGTGATGGATAGCAACGAGAGGGGAGAGTGTGTCCACGTACCCTCGTAGACCGAAAGTGGAAGCGTTAGCACAACGCGGTTGATGTAGTCGTACGCCTTCACAATCCGACCGATCAAGTACCGAACGCACGGCGCCTCCGAGTTCAGCACACGTTCAGCTCGATAACGTCCCTCGAACTCCAATCCAGCCGAGCTTTGAGGGAGAGTTCCGTCAGCACGATGGCGTGGTGACGATGATGATGTTCTACCGATGCAGGGCTTTGCCTAAGCACTGCTACGATATTATGGAGGTGGACTATGGTGGAGGGGGGCACCGCACACGGCTAAGAGATCCAAGGGATGAATTGTTGTCTCTTTGGGGTGCCCCCCTCCTCCGTATATAAAGGAGGGGAGGAGGGGGCCGGCCAGGAGGAGGAGGCGCACCCAAGGGGGGAGTTCTACTCCCACTGGGAGTAGGACTCCTCCTTTTCCTATTTGGAGAGAGAGAGGGAAGGAAGAGGAAGGAGGGAGGAAGGAAAGGGTGTTGGGGAACATTGCAGAAAATAATTTTTTCTACGCTTCACCAAGATCAATCTATGGAGTCATCTAGCAACGAGAGAGAGAGAGGAGTGCATCTACATACCCTTGTAGATCGTGAGCGGAAGCGTTCAAGAGAACGGGGTTGATGGAGTCGTACTCGTCGTGATCCAAATCACCGAAGATCCTAGTGCCAAACGGACGACACCTCCGAGTTCAACACACGTACGGTTGGGGAAGACGTCTCCTTCTTGATCCAGTAAGGGGGAAGGAGAGGTTGATGGAGATCCATCAGCATGACGGCGTGGTGGTGGAAGTAGCGGGGAATCTCGGCAGGGCTTCGCCAAGCTCAGCGAGAGGGAGAGGTGTTGGGGGGAAGAGGGAAGCGCCAGGGACTAGGGTGCGCAGCCCTCCCTTCCCTTCTTTATATAGGGGCCCTGGGGAGGCGCCGGCCCTGTCGTGGTTCTAAGTCTGACAGTAGAATGGGGGGTAAGTATGAGAAGGCAAGGTCCTAGCTATGGAGTAGTTGTACACACGAGTGTTTAGCGAGTTCAGGCCCTTCTCCGAGGAAGTAACAGCCCTACGTCTCGGAGCCCGGAGGCGGTCGACTGATCTCTGTGTATATGAGTTACAGGGGTGCGAACCCTTCTACCAGTGGAGGGGGGTGGCTTATATAGAGGACGCCAGGACCCCAGCCAGCCCACGTAGAGGAGGGTTAAAGTACATTATGGCTGGGCGTTACTGGTAATGTTGGGGAACGTAGCAGAAATTCAAAATTTTCCTACGTATCACCAAGATCTATCTATGGAGAGACCAGCAACGAGTAGAAAGGAGAGTGCATCTACATACCCTTGTAGATCGCTAAGCGGAAGCGTTCAAGTGAACGGGGTTGATGGAGTCGTACTCGTCGTGATTCAGATCACCGATGATCCTAGTGCCGAACGGACGGCACCTCCGCGTTCAACACACGTACAGCTCGACGATGTCTCCCACGCCTTGATCCAGCAAGGAGAGAGGGAGAGGTTGAGGAAGACTCCATCCAGCAGCAGCACAACGGCGTGGTGGTGATGGAGGAGCGTGGCAATCCTGCAGGGCTTCGCCAAGCACCTACGGGAGAGGAGGAGGTGTCACGGGAGGGAGGGAGGTGCCAAGGGCTCAGGTATGGATGCCCTCCCTCCCCTCCACTATATATAGGGGCAAGGGAGAGGGGGGAGGCGCAGCCTTTCCCCTTACTCCAAGAAAGGGGTGCGGCTAAGGAGGGGGGGAGGAGTCCATCCTCCCCAAGGCACCTCGGAGGTGCCTTCCCCTTTAGGACTCTCCCCTTTTTCCTATATCTTGGCGCATGGGCCTCTAGGGGCTGGTGCCCTTGGCCCATGTAGGCCAAGGCGCACCCCCTACAGCCCATGTGGCCCCCGGGGCAGGTGGCCCCACCCGGTGGGCCCCCGGGACCCTTCCGGTGGTCCCGGTACAATACCGATGACCCCGAAACTTGTCCCGATGGCCGAAACAGGACTTCCTATATATAAATCTTTACCTCCGGACCATTCCGGAACTCCTCGTGACGTCCGGGATCTCATCCGGGACTCCGAACAACATTCGGTAACCACATACAAACTTCCTTTATAACCCTATCGTCATCAAACCTTAAGTGTGTAGACCCTACGGGTTCGGGAGACATGTAGACATGACCGAGACGTTCTCCGGTCAATAACCAACAACGGGATCTGGATACCCATGTTGGCTCCCACATGTTCCACGATGATCTCATCGGATGAACCACGATGTCAAGGACTCAATCAATCCCGTATACAATTCCCTTTGTCTAGCGGTATGGTACTTGCCCGAGATTCGATCGTCAGTATACCGATACCTTGTTCAATCTCGTTACCGGTAAGTCTCTTTACTCGTTCCGTAACACATCATCCCGTGATCAACCCCTTGGTCACATTGTGCACATTATGATGATGTCCTACCGAGTGGGCCCAGAGATACCTCTCCGTTTACACGGAGTGACAAAATCCCAATATCGATTCGTGCCAACCCAACAGACACTTTCAGAGATACCCGTAGTGTACCTTTATAGCCACCCAGTTACGTTGTGACGTTTGGCACACCCAAAGCACTCCTACGGTATCCGGGAGTTGCACAATCTCATGGTCTAAGGAAATGATACTTGACATTAGAAAAGCTTTAGCATACGAACTACATGATCTTGTGCTAGGCTTAGGATTGGGTCTTGTCCATCACATCATTCTCCTAATGATGTGATCCCGTTATCAACGACATCCAATGTCCATGGTCAGGAAACCGTAACCATCTATTGATTAACGAGCTAGTCAACTAGAGGCTTACTAGGGACATGGTGTTGTCTATGTATCCACACATGTATCTGAGTTTCCTATCAATACAATTCTAGCATGGATAATAAACGATTATCATGAACAAGGAAATATAATAATAATCAATTTATTATTGCCTCTAGGGCATATTTCCAACAGTCTCCCACTTGCACTAGAGTCAATAATCTAGTTCACATCGATATGTGATTAACACTCAAGGTCACATCCCCATGTGACTAACACCCAAAGAGTTTACTAGAGTCAATAATCTAGTTCACATTTACCATGTGATTAACACTCGATGAGTTCTGGGTTTGATCATGTTATGCTTGTGAGAGAGGTTATAGTCAACGGGTCTGAACCTTTCAGATCCGTGTTTGCTTTACAAATCTCTATGTCATCTCCTAGATGCAGCTACCACGTTCTATTTAGAGCTATTCCAAATAACTGTTCTACTTGGAGCTATTCTAAATTGTTGCTCCATTATACGTATCCGGTATCTCTACTCAGAGCTATCCGGATAGGTGTTAAGCTTGCATCGACGTAACCCTTTACGACGAACTCTTTTACCACCTCCATAATTGAGAAAATTCCTTAGTCCACTAGTTACTAAGGATAACTTTGACCGCTGTCCTGTGATCCATTCTTGGATCACTCTTGTACCCCTTGACTGACTCATGGTAAAGCATACTTCAGGTGCGGTACACAGCATAGCATACTGTAGAGCCTATGTCTTAAGCATAGGGGACGACCTTCGTTCCTTTCTCTCTATTCTGCCATGGTCGAGCTTTAAGTCTTAACTTCATACCTTACAACTCAGGCAAGAACTCCTTCTTTGACTGATCCATCTTGAACACCTTCAAGATCACGTCAAGGCATGTGCTCATTTGAAAGTACTATTAAGCGTTTTGATCTATCCTTATAGATCTTGATGCTCAATGTTCAAGTAGCTTAATCCAGGTTTTCCATTGAAAACACTTTCCAAATAACCCTATATGCTTTCCAGAAATTCTACGTCATTTCTGATCAACAATATGTCAACAACATATACTCATCAGAAATTCTATAGTGCTCCCACTCACTTCTTTGGAAATACAAGTTTCTCATAAACTTTGTATACACCCAAAATCTTTGATCATCATCAAAGCATACATTCCAACTCCGAGATGCTCACTCCAGTCCTCAGAAGGATTGCTGGAGCTTTGCATACTTATTAGCATATTTCAGGATAGACAAAACCTTCCGGTTGTATCACATACAACCTTTCCTCAAGAATCGTCGAGGAAACAATGTTTTGACATCCTATCTGCAAGATTTCATAAATAATGCAGTAATTGCTAATATAATTCCAACAGACTCTTAGCATCGCTACGAGTGAGAAAGTCTCATCGTAGTCAACTCCTTGAACTCGTCGAAAAACATCTTAACGACAAGTCGAGCTTTCTCAATGGTGACACTTACCATCATTGTCTGTCTTCCTTTCAAAATCCATCTGTACTCAACAGCCTTACGACCATCAAGTAGTTCTTCCAAAGTCTACACTTTGTTTTCATACATGGATCCTCTCTCGGGTTTTATGGCCTTGAGCCATTTATCGGAATCCGGGCCCACCATCGCTTCTCCATAGCTCGTCGGTTCATTGTTGTCTAGAAACATGACTTCCAAGACAGGATTACTGTACCACTCTGAAGTAGTACGTATCCTTGTCACTCTACGAGGTTTGGGAGTGACTTGATCTGAAGTTTCATGATCACTATCATAAGCTTCTACTTCAATTGGTGTACGTGCCACAGGAACAACTTCTTGTGCCCTGCTACACACTTGTTGAAGTGACGGTTCAATAACCTCATCAAGTCTCCACCATCCTCCCACTCAATTCTTTCGAGAGAAACTTTTCCTCGAGAAAGGACCTGATTCTAGAAACAATCCCTTATTGCTTTCGAATCTGAGACAGGAGGTATACCCAACTGTTTTGGGTGTCCTATGAAGATGCATTTATCCGCTTTGGGTTCGAGCTTATCAGCCTGAAATTTTTCACATAAGCGTCGCAGCCCCAAACTTTTAAGAAACGGCAACTTAGGTTTCTCCAAACCATAGTTCATACGGTGTCGTCTCAACGAAATTATGTGGTGCCCTATTTAAAGTGAATGTGGTTGTCTCTAATGCCCAACCCATAAACTATAGTGGTACTTCGATAAGAGACATCATGGTATGCATCATATCCAATAGGGTGCAGTTATGATGTTCGGACACACCATCACACTATGGTGTTCCAGGCGGTATTAATTGTGAAACAATTTCCATAATGTCTTAATTGTGTGCCAAACTCGTAATTCAGATATTCATCTCTATGATCATATCATAGATATTTTATCCTCTTGTCACGACGATCTTTCAACTTCACCCTGAAATTACTTGAACCTTTCAATAATTCAGACTCATGATTCATCAAGTAAATGTACTCAACATCCACTCAAATTATCTGTGAAGTAAGAACATAACAATATCCACTACATGCCTCAGCACTCATTGGACTGTACACATCAAAATGGATTACTTCCAACAAGTTGCTATCTTGTTCCATCTTACTGAAAACGAGGCTTTTCAGTCATCTTGCCCGTGTGGTATGATTTGCATGTCCCAAGTGATTCAAAATCAAGTGAGTCAAAACGGTCCATTTGCATGGAGTTTCTTCATGCATATACACCAATAGACATGGTTCGCATGTCTCAAACTTTTCAAAAACGAGTGAGCCCAAAGATCCATCAATATGGAGCTTCTTCATGCGTTTTATACCGATATGACTTACGTGGCAGTGCCACAAGTAGGTGGTACTATCATTACTATCTTTTGGCATGAACATGTGTATCACTACGATCGAGATTTAATAAACCATTCATTTTAGGTGTAAGACCATTGAAGGTATTATTCAAATAAACAGAGTAACCATTATTCTCCTTAAATGAATAACCGTATTGCGATAGACGTAATCCAATCATGTCTATGCTCAACGCAAACACCAAATAACAATTATTTAGGTTTAACACCAATCTCTTTGGTAGAGGGAGCGTGCGATGCTTGATCATATCAAGCTTGAAAAAAACTTCCAACACATATCGTCAGCTCACCTTTAGCTAGTCTCCGTTTATTCCGTAGCCTTTTGTTTCGAGTTACTAACACTTAGCAACCGAACCGGTATCTAATACCCTGGTGCTACTAGGAGTACTAGCAAAGTACACATTAACACAATGTATATCCAATATACTTCTATCGACCTTGCCAGCCTTCTTATCTACCAAGTATCTAGGGTAATTCTGCTCTAGTGGTTGTTCCCCTTATTACAGAAGCACTTAGTCTCGGGTTTGGGTTTTACCTTGGGTTTCTTCACTAGAGCAGCAGCTGATTTGCCGTTTCATGAAGTATCCCTTCTTGCCCTTGCCCTTCTTGAAACTAGTGGTTTCACCAACCATCAACAATTGATGCTCCTTCTTGATTTCTACTTTCGCGGTGTCAAACATCGCGAATACCTCAAGGATCATCATATCTATCCCTGATATGTTATAGTTCATCACGAAGCTCTAACAGCTTGGTGGCAATGACTTTGGAGAACCATCACTGTCTTATCTGGAAGATCAACTCCCACTCGATTCAAATGATTGTTGTACTCAGACAATCTGAGCACAAGCTCAACGATTGAGCTTTTCTCCCTTAGTTTGCAGGCTAAGAAAATAGTCGGAGGTCTTATACCTCTTGACGTGGGCACGAGCCTGAAATCCCAATTTCAGCCCTTGAAACATCTCATATGTTCTGCGATGTTTCGAAAACGTCTTTAGTGCCTCAACTCTAAACCGTTTAACTGAACTATCAGTAGTTATCAAAACGTGTATGTACGATGTTCGCAACATCCACAAACGATGTTTGGGGTTCAGCACACTGAGCAGTGCATTAAACACATAAGCCTTCTATGGAGCAATGAGGACAATCCTCAGTTTACGGACCTAGTCCGCATAATTGCTACTATCAACTTTCAACTAATTTTTCTCTAGGAACATATCTAAACAGTAGAACTATAGCGTGAGCTACGACATAATTTGCAAAAACCTTTTGACTATGTTCAGGATAATTAAGTTCATCTTATGAACTCCCACTCAGATAGACATCCCTCTAGTCATCTAAGTGATTACATGATCCGAGTCAAACTAGGCCGTGTCCGATCATCACGTGAGACGGACTAGTCATCATCGGTGAACATCTTCATGTTGATCGTATCTTCTATACGACTCATGCTCGACCTTTCGGTCTCCGTGTTCCGAGGCCATGTCTGTACATGCTAGGCTCGTCAAGTTAACCCTAAGTGTTTCGCGTGTGTTCCGAGGCCATGTCTGTACATGCTAGGCTCGTCAACACCCGTTGTATTTGAACGTCTGAATAAAACACCCGATCATCACGTGATGTTTTGAAACAGCGAACTGTCGCAACGGTGCACAGTTAGGGGAGAACACTTCTTGAAATTGTTGTAAGGGATCATCTTATTTACTACCGTCGTTCTAAGCAAATAAGATGTATAAACATGATAAACATCACATGCAATCAAATAGTGACATGATATGGCCATCATCACTTTGCTCCTTTTGATCTCCATCTTCGGGGCTCCATGATCGTCATCGTCACCGGCATGACACCATGATCTCCATCATCATGATCTCCATCATCGTGTATTCATGAAGTTGCCTCGCCAATTATTACTTCTACTACTATGGCTAACGGTTAGCAATAAAGTAAAGTAATTACACGACGTTTAAGTTGACACGCAGGTCACAAATAAATAAAGACAACTCCTATGGCTCCTGCCGGTTGTCATACTCATCGACATGCAAGTCGTGATTCCTATTACAAGAACATGATCAATCTCATACATCACATATATCATTCATCACATCCTTTTTGGCCATATCACATCACATAGCATACCCTGCAAAAACAAGTTAGACGTCCTCTAATTGTTGTTTGCATGTTTTACGTGGTTGCTACGGGTTTCTAGCAAGAACGTTTCTTACCTACGCATGAACCACAACGTGATATGCCAATTGCTATTTACCCTTCATAAGGACCCTTTTCATCGAATCCGATCCGACTAAAGTGGGAGAGACAGACACCCGCCAGCCACCTTATGCAACTAGTGCATGTTTGTCGGTGGAACCGGTCTCACGTAAGCGTACGTGTAAGGTTGGTCCAGGCCGCTTCATCCCACGATGCCGCCGAATCAAGATAAGACTAGTAACGGCAAGCATATTGAACAATATCGACGCCCACAACTACTTTGTGTTCTACTCGTGCAAAGAATCTACGCAATAGACCTAGCTCATGATGCCACTGTTGGGGAACGTAGCAGAAATTCAAAATTTTCCTACGTATCACCAAGATCTATCTATGGAGAGACCAGCAACGAGTAGAAAGGAGAGTGCATCTACATACCCTTGTAGATCGCTAAGCGGAAGCGTTCAAGTGAACGGGGTTGATGGAGTCGTACTCGTCGTGATTCAGATCACCGATGATCCTAGTGCCGAACGGACGGCACCTCCGCGTTCAACACACGTACAGCTCGACGATGTCTCCCACGCCTTGATCCAGCAAGGAGAGAGGGAGAGGTTGAGGAAGACTCCATCCAGCAGCAGCACAACGGCGTGGTGGTGATGGAGGAGCGTGGCAATCCTGCAGGGCTTCGCCAAGCACCTACGGGAGAGGAGGAGGTGTCACGGGAGGGAGGGAGGTGCCAAGGGCTCAGGTATGGATGCCCTCCCTCCCCTCCACTATATATAGGGGAAAGGGAGAGGGGGGAGGCGCAGCCTTGCCCCTTACTCCAAGAAAGGGGTGCGGCTAAGGAGGGGGGGAGGAGTCCATCCTCCCCAAGGCACCTCGGAGGTGCCTTCCCCTTTTAGGACTCTCCCTTTTTTCCTATATCTTGGCGCATGGGCCTCTAGGGGCTGGTGCCCTTGGCCCATCTAGGCCAAGGCGCACCCCCTACAGCCCATGTGGCCCCCGGGGCAGGTGGCCCCACCCGGTGGGCCCCCGGGACCCTTCCGGTGGTCCCGGTACAATACCGATGACCCTGAAACTTGTCCCGATGGCCGAAACAGGACTTCCTATATATAAATCTTTACCTCCGGACCATTCCGGAACTCCTCGTGACGTCCGGGATCTCATCCGGGACTCCAAACAACATTCGGTAACCACATACAAACTTCCTTTATAACCCTAGCGTCATCGAACCTTAAGTGTGTAGACCCTACGGGTTCGGGAGACATGTAGACATGACCGAGACGTTCTCCGGTCAATAACCAACAGCGGGATCTGGATACCCATGTTGGCTCCCACATGTTCCACGATGATCTCATCGGATGAACCACGATGTCAAGGACTCAATCAATCCCGTATACAATTCCCTTTGTCTAGCGGTATGGTACTTGCCCGAGATTCGATCGTCGGTATACCGATACCTTGTTCAATCTCGTTACCGGTAAGTCTCTTTACTCGTTCCGTAACACATCATCCCGTGATCAACCCCTTGGTCACATTGTGCACATTATGATGATGTCCTACCGAGTGGGCCCAGAGATACCTCTCCGTTTACACGGAGTGACAAAATCCCAATCTCGATTCGTGCCAACCCAACAGACACTTTCAGAGATACCCGTAGTGTACCTTTATAGCCACCCAGTTACGTTGTGACGTTTGGCACACCCAAAGCACTCCTACGGTATCCGGGAGTTGCACAATCTCATGGTCTAAGGAAATGATACTTGACATTAGAAAAGCTTTAGCATACGAACTACATGATCTTGTGCTAGGCTTAGGATTGGGTCTTGTCCATCACATCATTCTCCTAATGATGTGATCCCGTTATCAACGACATCCAATGTCCATGGTCAGGAAACCGTAACTATCTATTGATTAACGAGCTAGTCAACTAGAGGCTTACTAGGGACATGGTGTTGTCTATGTATCCACACATGTATCTGAGTTTCCTATCAATACAATTCTAGCATGGATAATAAACGATTATCATGAACAAGGAAATATAATAATAATCAATTTATTATTGCCTCTAGGGCATATTTCCAACAGGTAACGCCCTACATAAAGTGTCATCATGGCCATTAAGACTATTCAATTACAGACCGTTTGGATGCAGAGTAGATCATGAACTTCTGATGGTGGAGTGCATCTTCATGGTCGAGTGTCTTCTAGCCAGTCGAGTGGAGTCTCCCTTGGTCGAGTGGAACTTCTCTTGGTCGACTGGAAGGTAGCTTCGTATGATGATGTCCTTGGGCATGGTATCCTAGATAGGTCCATGACCCTACCCTAGGTACATAACCTCATCATTAGCCCCCGAATGGATCGAGGTTCGAGTGAGGAAGGAGTTGACGATTTTCTCCGACTTGTTTACTGTACTTTGATTATGTCGTATCTTGGATCGGCGATTCTTCTTTCGGCGTTGGCATCGACTTTTACTTCAGTCGCCTTGATCCATTCTTATCTTTTGTCCAGTGAACTTTTGTACTTTGGTGAACTTCCGAGCGAAGGATCGCGGGAAGGATATCGTCTGACAGATTGATCTGCTGTTAGCGGATTTTGCGGAATCTGAAATTTGGGAAGCGCACGAAGCGGGGCGATCCGCGGCAATCGGGCGGGATAAGGCATGGACGCCTCGATTTCCGCTCCGCCTTTTTCGCCATGTATCATACGCGTGCGACTGTTTCGGGATGTGATAGATCTGCTCGGACCCACTCGTCAGCCACTCGGAAGCGCCCTTATATAAAGCGTTGGGGGTGAGTTTTTGAACAGTGCCTCCCCATTCTCTTCTCTTCCCTCTCCGCCTCCGCCCACGGCGCCTGCTCCTACCTCTGCCTTATCCACCTCTCGAGGGCTTCACCGACGATAATGGTGAAGGAGAAGACGGCGGCTCTAGAGCGCGCGAAGAAGGCGACGGCGACGGGGCAAGCGAAGGGGAGACCGTCCAGTCGGGGCGGATCTTCGTCGAGGGCTCCACCATTTCAATCCCAATTCCATCGCCTATCTTGCCGCCTTTGTGTCCATGTGCGAGAACTTCCTGGGTTGTCGACCGCACTGGGGTCTCTTCAAGCACATATTCACCTGTCGGTCGCAGACAGTAAAAAGGGTGAGTCTGGGTGATGAGAGGACCAAGGTTATACAAATGTGCGGGGGTCTTGGGATTCAGTTGAGGAATAAGAGCACTTTCCCGGCCATGACCCTTCCTGAGTCGGTCAGAGGGTGGCAGTCGACTTGGTTCTACTGCCAAGACGAGTTGACACCGGGGCAGTCGACTGGTCTCCCTCCGTTCTCCATGGACCGAGTGGACAAACCGTCTTCTTTGAAGGTGCTTCCTGAGGAGAAAGCCAAGGTAAAAATGTTGGTGGAGCGCGTGGTCCAACTCGTTCGGGACGGAGTGACGGGCATGGATCTTCTGGAAGTCTTCCTTAGGCGGCGTATCCAACCGCTCCAGTACCGAGGCCACCCGATGTGGCTGTACTGTGGTACTGAAGACACCACTCAGGTCCATCTAGAGGCAGTCGACGATGCCACGCTGGAGAGGTGGGTGGCCGCCATCACAGGGAACAAGGACAACCCTCGAGGGGCGAGGAGGATCCCGCCACTCGACTGTACCTATACGCCGGACAAGGTATGGCCGCTTATCTCCGAGTGTAATTTTGTTTTATCCATTCTGCTTTGTCGCGAATTGGTCGATTGATCGTTGTTTTGCTTTGTTGCTTGTCTGACAGGCCACCACTGAATTGTACTTGATGCCCAATGGGGCGCAGACGCCGACTGAGGAGGGGGAAGGAAGTGGGGCGAAAGCCCGGAGGAGTGGGATTCGGATGCTGACGACGACGATGAGGGTGACGACTCTGGTGAGGAGGAAGAAGAGGAGGAGGAGGAGGAAGTTGCACCTCCCCGCTCGGAAAGACGCTCGAAGCTTGCCCATGATCCAGCGACTGAGCGGGGTAAGGGGGTCGCAACCGCTTCCCAGTCGACCAAGCGCCCTCGGACCACTTCTCCGGCGCCGACTGAGAAGGCTCCGAAGTAATCTCGAGTGGTACCGTCGAAGCCCGCAAAGGTCTTGCCGAAGATGAAGATGGTGATCCCCACTATCTCAGGGTAATGGTAGTTTTGAGCTTTCCCTGTTTCATGAACTTGTTCTTGGTCGACTCATGGGCCAATCGACTGACTTTTGGAACTGCAGCGCTGCTACTTCTGATACTTCGGCCAAGGCTGAAGACCACGAGATGGAGGATGCTGCTACCTCGCAACCTGGTATTATTCTTGTGATGCCGTTCTCAGTCGACTGCCTTATTGCCTCTAATTTTGATTCTTTCTGCAGCTTCATCTAACATTGTTATTGACCTTCCTGACGACGACGACGGAGAACCACCGAGGCAAAGGAGGAGCAAGAAAACGCCTGCTGGTAAGGCGACTCGGGATGTGCCAGCACCTGAGGCATTGGTCGTGGAGGAAGACAATGTCACTCGACCCACCGTAACCATCGCGGTGCCGTTAACGAGTGCTCGCCCTTCGTCATCGAGTGCTGCTCAACCCTCGCTTTTCTCCACCTACCCCGTTCCAGAAGACCAAGCCAGTGCTGCTAGAGAAGCGATACGCCAAGCGGGGGTCATGATGGAGCAAGTGAAGGCAATTCGGGAAGCCAGCCAGACAGCCTATGACGCCAGTTCGGCATTCCAGAGTAATGTTCAGGTCAGTCGGTCACTCCCTGTTCTTCTTTCTGAAATTCCTAGAGTCTGTCCTACATCCACTGGGTGTGTGTCGATTGAAATTCCGGGTTAGTGGGGGCACGCCGAGTGCACCCACTGGGTGTAGTCCCCAAGGCTATGATGGACTGCTGGCAGTCGACCATAGTCTTGATGTTTTTGGTTTTTTCTTTACTCGACAAGGTCGAATAGATTCATAGACCGGTGGGGGCATGCTGAGTGCACCCACTGGGTGTAGTCCCCAAGGCTATGGTGGACTGCTGGCAGTCGACCATAGTCTTTATGCTTTGACTTTTTTTTACTCGACAAGGTCGAATAGATTCATAGACCGGTGGGTGCACGCTGAGTGCACCCACTGGGTGTAGTCCCCAAGGCTATGGTGGACTGCTGGCAGTCGACCATAGTCTTTATGCTTTGACTTTTTCTTTACTCGACAAGGTCGAATAGATTCATAGACCGGTGGGGGCACGCTGAGTGCACCCACTGGGTGTAGTCCCCAAGGCTATGGTGGACTGCTGGCAGTCGACCATAGTCTTTATGCTTTGACTTTTTCTTTACTCGACAAGGTCGAATAGATTCATAGACCGGTGGGGGCACGCTGAGTGCACCCACTGGGTGTAGTCCCCGAGACTATGGTCGACTGCTGGCAGTCGACTATAGTCTAAAGAACGTTGCCTCTTTTTTTTTGTTGGTCGACTGGTCGACTCTTTGATGAAACTAGTGGGGGCACGCTGAGTGCACCCACTGGGTGTAGTCCCCGAGACTATGGTCGAATGTTTGCATTCGGCCGTAGTCTTAGAAACGCTATGATTTTCCTTTACTCACTTGGAAGCGAATTGTCTTTGACGTCTGTCGATTGGTTCTTCGTAGAAATCCTGTGACCTTGCGGCTCGTTATACTGAGTTGGAGAACAAACACATTCAGCTCGAGCTCGATCTGAAACTGGCCCAAGAGAACTTGACGAAAGCAAAGGAGGAAGCTAAAGGTATGCTTGGTGAGGCCTTTGACGACTGCGTTTGCCTCTCACTTGTTTCTGAATCTAATCTCACTGTAACTTTGTAGGCAAAGTGAGGGACGCCCTGAAGAAACAAGAGCTTGACTTGGCTGAGATGCAAAAAACTGCTTTAGAGAAGACCAGGCTAGCGGATGAGAAGCTGGCTTCAGTGACTACTCTGGACGCTGCCAACCAGGAGGTCACTCAACTGAAAAGCGACAAGACCACCCTGAACGACAAGGCCAGTGAGTTGAAGAGAAATAAGAATGATCTAGAGGCTTATCTGGGTGGACTCGCCAAGAAGTTGTTCCTCATGCTTGAAGGTAATCCTTTGTATCAAATAAATATTTCAATTGTAACCTCTGACTGTTTGTCTTGACTCGGTGGTTGTGCTTGCAGAATTTTGTCAGAACTTTGAAGAGGAGACTGGTCGACTGGAAGTAAACCTGGACCCCATCAACTCCCCTGTGAAAGATGAAGTCGCCATGAACGTGCTCCGACTTGAATCTCGTGTTGCTGCCGTCATCGATTATCTCGCAAGGCTGAAGGTCGCAACTTCCCGCATTGACACAACACTCTGGCCAAGAGAGACACTCCAGAACGACCTCGAGTCTTTGATGACTTGACGAAATGAGGTCCCAAGTCGAGTGCAAGAGTGGAAGAAATCTTCGGCCAGGTGCGGCGCGGATGTTGCTCTATCTCTGGTCCGCGTTCATTGCAAGGATGCACAAGAGGAAAAGCTAGTGGCTCTCAGGGTGGCCAACACCAAGAAGCACGATTTCAGATCTTTCATGGAGACCTTCATTGCCGCTGCCACTCGGATTGCAGATGGAATTGATCTGGACGAGTTTGTGGGAGGTCTGCTCTCCACTCGGTAGGATTTCAGACACTTAGGCGAGCGCTGGGCTGCAGCTAAGCCCCCGAGTGGGAGGTCTGCTCTCCACTCGGTAGGATTTCAGACACTTAGGCGAGCACTGGGCTGTAGCTAAGCCCCCGAGTGGGAGGTCTGCTCTCCACTTGGTAGGATTTCAGACACTTAGGCGAGAACTGGGCTGCAGCTAAGCCCCCGAGTGGGAGGTCTGCTCTCCACTCGGTAGGATTTCAGACACTTAGGCGAGCGCTGGGCTGCAGCTAAGCCCCCGAGTGGGAGGTCTGCTCTCCACTCGGTAGGATTTCAGACACTTAGGCGAGCGCTGGGCTGCAGCTAAGCCCCCGAGTGGGAGGTCTGCTCTCCACTCGGTAGTATTTCAGACACTTAGGCGAGTGCTGGGCTGCAGCTAAGCCCCCCAGTGGGAGGTCTATTCTCCACTCGGTAGGATTTCAGACACTTAGGCGAGCACTGGGCTGCAGCTAAGCCCCCGAGTGGGAGGTCTGCTCTCCACTCGGTAGGATTTCAGGCACTTAGGCGAGCGCTGGGCTGCAGCTAAGCCCCCGAGTGGGAGGTCTGCTCTCCACTCGGTAGGATTTCAGACACTTAGGCGAGCACTGGGCTGCAGCTAAGCCCCCGAGTGGGAGGTCTGCTCTCCACTCGGTAGGATTTCAGACACTTAGGCGAGCGCTGGGCTGCAGCTAAGCCCCCGAGTGCGAGGTCTGCTCTCCACTCGGTAGGATTTCAGACACTTAGGCGAGCGCTGGGCTGCAGCTAAGCCCCTGAGTGGGAGGTCTGCTCTCCACTCGGTAGGATTTCAGACAGTTAGGCGAGCCCTGGGCTGCAGCTAAGCCCCCGAGTGGAAGGCTGGCTTACCACTCGGTAGGATTTTATTTATCTTAGGCGAAACGGATTTCACAGCTAAGCCTTCGTGTGGGAGACTGACTCACCACTCGGTTAGGATTTCAGACACTTAGGCGAGCACTGGGCTGCAGCTAAGCCCCCGAGTGGGAGGTCTGCTCTCCACTCGGTAGGATTTCAGACACTTAGGCGAGCGCTGGGCTGCAGCTAAGCCCCCGAGTGGGAGGTCTGCTCTCCACTCGGTAGGATTTTAGACACTTAGGCGAGCACTGGGCTGCAGCTAAGCCCCCGAGTGGGAGGTCTGCTGTCCACTCGGTAGGATTTCAGATACTTAGGCGAGCGCTGGGCTGCAGCTAAGCCCCCGAGTGGGAGGTCTGCTCTCCACTCGGTAGGATTTCAGACACTTAGGCGAGCGCTGGGCTGCAGCTAAGCCCCCGAGTGGGAGGTCTGCTCTCCACTCGGTAGGATTTCAGACACTTAGGCGAGCGCTGGGCTGCAGCTAAGCCCCCGAGTGGGAGGTCTGCTCTCCACTCGGTAGGATTTCAGACACTTAGGCGAGCGCTGGGCTGCAGCTAAGCCCCCGAGTGGGAGGTCTGCTCTCCACTCGGTAGTATTTCAGACACTTAGGCGAGCGCTGGGCTGCAGCTAAGCCCCCAAGTTGGAGGTCTGTTCTCCACTCGGTAGGATTTCAGACACTTAGGTGAGCACTGGGCTGCAGCTAAGCCCCCGAGTGGGAGGTCTTCTCTCCACTCGGTAGGATTTCAGGCACTTAGGCGAGCGCTGGGCTGCAGCTAAGCCCCCGAGTGGGAGGTCTGCTCTCCACTCGGTAGGATTTCAGACACTTAGGCGAGCACTGGGCTGCAGCTAAGCCCCCGAGTGGGAGGTCTGCTCTCCACTCGGTAGGATTTCAGACACTTAGGCGAGCGCTGGGCTCCAGCTAAGCCCCCGAGTGCGAGGTCTGCTCTCCACTCGGTAGGATTTCAGACACTTAGGCGAGCGCTGGGCTGCAGCTAAGCCCCCGAGTGGGAGGTCTGCTCTCCACTCGGTAGGATTTCAGACAGTTAGACGAGCCCTGGGCTGCAGCTAAGCCCCCGAGTGGAAGGCTGGCTTACCACTCGGTAGGATTTTATTTATCTTAGGCGAAACAGATTTCACAGCTAAGCCTTCGTGTGGGAGACTGACTCACCACTCGGTTAGGATTTCAGACACTTAGGCGAGCACTGGGCTGCAGCTAAGCCCCTGAGTGGGAGGTCTGCTCTCCACTCGGTAGGATTTCAGACACTTAGGCGAGCGCTGGGCTGCAGCTAAGCCCCCGAGTGGGAGGTCTGCTCTCCACTCGGTAGGATTTCAGACACGTAGGCGAGCACTGGGCTGCAGCTAAGCCCCCGAGTGGGAGGTCTGCTCTCCACTCGGTAGGATTTCAGATACTTAGGCGAGCGCTGGGCTGCAGCTAAGCCCCCGAGTGGGAGGTCTGCTCTCCACTCGGTAGGATTTCAGACACTTAGGCGAGCACTGGGCTGCAGCTAAGCCCCCGAGTGGGAGGTCTGCTCTCCACTCGGTAGGATTTCAGACACTTAGGCGAGCGCTGGGCTGCAGCTAAGCCCCCGAGTGGAAGGCTGGCTTACCAGTCGGTAGGATTTTATTTATCTTAGGCGAAACGGATTTCGCAGCTAAGCCTTCGTGTGGGAGACTGACTCACCACTCGGTTAGGATTCGTTTTTACAGACTTAGGCGAATCGGATTCGCAGCTAAGCCACCCACTGGGGGATTGTTTTATACGGACAAAAGTAAGAACAATCACTGGGAAAACTATAAAGCTCTTGTCTTTGATAAATAAACTACAGGAGTACTTTTATTACAACTCATCCGAGTGAATACTTAAGTGTAAAAGGGGCGGAGAAGCTCCGCGTTCCAAGCTCGGGGCTCGTCGATCTAATGTTCGACATTGTAAAGACGGTATGCTCCATTGTGGAGAATCTTGGTGACGATGAAGGGACCTTCCCAAGAAGGAGCAAGCTTGTGTGGTTTCTGCTGGTCCACTCGGAGAACTAAGTCTCCTTCCTAGAAGGCTTGACTCTTCACGTTTTTGGCGTGGAAGCGACGCAAGTCTTGTTGATAAATGGTCGATGTGATCAGAGCCATCTCTCTTTCTTCCTCTAAAAGGTCGACTGCGTCCTGCCGCGCTTGTTCTGCTTCAGCTTCGGTGTAGAGCTCGACTCGGGGAGCGTTGTGGAGAAGATCACTCAGCAAGACTGCTTCAGCTCCGTAGACCAAGAAGAATGGAGTTCTTCCAGTCGATCGGTTGGGTGTGGTCCTTAACCCCCAAAGCACCGAGGGAAGTTCGTCAACCCATGCACCAGCCGCATGCTTGAGATCACGCATCAAACAGGGCTTCAACCCTTTGAGAATCAAACCGTTGGCTCGTTCTGCCTGTACATACGAAGGGAATTGTTCTTTTTGGGAACCATAACGACATTGGCGAGCCACTCGGAGTGGTATATCTCTCGGATGAACTCTGCTGCAAGGAGTCGAGCCACCTCTTCGCCAATGGCCTTTTTCTTCTGATCGGCGGATCGTCGAAGATGTTCTTTAACAGGTTTTGCCTTCGAATCGACTCTAAGGCGATGCTCAGCCAGTCCCCTGGGAACACCTGGCATGTCAGCTGGCTTCCATGCGAAGATGTCCCAGTTCTCACGGAGGAACTGGATGAGCGCTTCTTCCTATTTAGAGTCGAGTGTAGTGGAAATATGGGTCGAAGCTGCATTGGGGTCGGTCGGGTGGATGTGAACTGGCTTCGTCTCACCGGACGACTGAAATGCTGATTCTGTGGCGGGGTTCTTGGCCCGCAGTAAATCACTCGGATCTGCATTCTTCTTGTACTCTTCTAGCTCTATCACTGTTATCTGGTCATCCACAATCTTTGAGCCTTTCTGGAAACACTCTTCTGCTTTCTTCCGGTTACCAGTGACGGTGATCACGCCTTTGGGGCCAGGCATCTTTAACTTGAGGTACACATAACATGGTCGAGCCATGAAGCGGGCGTAGGCTGGTCTTCCCAAGATAGCGTGGTAGGCACTCTGGAAATCCACGACTTCAAATGTCAGCTTCTCTTTGCGGAAATGCTTCGAGTCGCCGAACACCACATCTAGAGCTATTTGGCCGAGTGACTCAGCCTTCTTTCCTGGG
Organism: Triticum aestivum; assembly: GCF_018294505.1. NCBI lineage: Eukaryota > Viridiplantae > Streptophyta > Magnoliopsida > Poales > Poaceae > Triticum > Triticum aestivum. Next base: position 50,232,409 of record NC_057798.1, on the reverse strand, counting down.
ATGACTCCATGAAAACTCATGTTCCTGGAGCTGAGCCTGGACATCGGAATGCCCATTCCCTGGAGCGTCTCTGCATACATTATGTTCAACCCGCTGCCGCCATCCATCAATACCTTCGTCAGTCGAGTGCCTTCGATGACCGGGTCGACCACCAGTGCTTGCCTCCCAGGGGTGGCAATATGAGTAGGATGGTCCGACTAGTCGAAAGTAATGGGAGTTTGCGACCATCTCAGATAGTTTGGTGTTGCCGGTGCGACCATGTTGACTTCACGGTTGATCACTTTCAGTCGACTTTTGCTCTCTACATCAGCAAAAATCATCAGAGTGGAGTTGACATGAGGGTACTCTCCATCACTGTCCTGCTTGTCCTCAGCCTTGTCCGACTCCTTCTCTTTGCCCTTCGGCTGTTTCCCTTGGAACTGTTGGATTAAGAGCCGACACTGGCGAGTGGTATGCTTTGGGTAGATGAAGTTACCCTCTTCGTCTTTCTTTGTGTGAATATGACACGGCAGGTCCATCACATCATTACCCTCCTTATCTTTTATTTTCTTGGGGTTCCAAGATCCTTGGGGGTTCCCTTTAATTTTGCCCTATGTTACGGCCAGAGCCTCTCCAGGAGCTGCTGGCTCGGCCTTCCGCTTTTGCTTCCGACTGGAGTTTCCTTTATCCGACTGACTCGGCTTGTACTTGCCGCTCCGGAGTCGGTCCTCTTCTTCGCCATTGGCGTACTTGGTGGCTATTTACATCATCCGACTCAGGGTCATGTCTCTGGTTCGACCAAACTTCAGGCTCAACTCTCTGTTCTTGACGCCCTCTTTGAAGGCGCAGACCGCTTGATGGTCCGACACATTCTCTACAGTGTGATGCAAAGTGATCCACCTCTGGATGTAATCCCTCAGTGTTTCACTCGACTTTTGTACACAAACTTGTAGCTCAGTCAGTCCAGCAGGTCGCTTGCAAGTTCCCTCAAACGTCCTGATGAACACTCGAGAAAGATCTTCCCAGGTGTAAATGCTGCTGGGAGCTAACTGATTCAACCATGCCCTGGCTGAACCTCCTAGCATAAGTGGCAAATGTTTCATGGCCACTTCATCATTACCGCCACCAATCTGAACAGCCACTCGGTAGTCTTCGAGCCAAGTTTCAGGCTTAGACTCTCCGGTGAACTTATTCACCCCAGTCGCCAACCTGAAGTGGGGGGGATCACTGCGGTTCTGATCGCTCTGCTAAAACATTCTGGACCTGAAACATGGGCTCGGCTGCTTGTGGGCATATCTCTGTCATGACCACCTCTATGAGCTCTGTTTCGGTCGACCAAACCTTGCACGATGATGGATCTCGCGTCAAAGCCTGGCTCTCTGGGGTCGATTGGAGCTCTCCGCCCGACACTGAGCTGGCGTCTGTCATCTTGCTGTCGATGGGCGTTAGACCCACTTCTCGGAGGAGGAGTGGGCACTCGACGCCGGTCATCGCGATCAAATCGGTCATCATAGTGGTCCCGCCGGCCTTCACGTCCCATGCGCCTCGGAGGCGACCTTGGACTGTGAGCCGACTGAACTGTATTCGCAGCGACAGATCGACTGTGAATCCTGTTACGTGACTGCGACACAACTGAATTCTGATCTCCTGCCGCCCGGAGCAAATCTCTGATCTGCATCAGGCCTCTTCCAGCCTCTGACTGAGAGGGCTGAATCGACTCCGCTATGCGGGTTGCAGCTGCCAAATTCTGAATTGGGGTTCGATATACCTGAGTTGGTTGCGGAAAGAGGTGACGTCGACTGGAGTTAGTCGCTCGCTGAGGCGCACGCTCGTCGAGTGCTCGCTGAAGATTCTCCAGTCGAGTGCGTTCAGCCAGGTTGGCTAAACGCGCCTCCTCTAGGGCGCGAGCCTCGGGTGTTTCTCCTGCAATGGGAGTATGCAGAGCATCCATGTTCCAGCGGCGAAGTTCTTCCCTCTACTGGGAAGTGAGCGGCTCGGGTTGGTACTCTTCATGGGCTTGAGCAGGGTCGTCCTCGCCGTCCACCCCATCACCGCGGGGGAAACCGGGAGGACTACGGGGCCCGTTGACCATCAGGACTTCCGCCGCCGGATCACTGCTATCGCACTCGGATGCAGTCTCTACGGAGCCAGTCGATAGGTCGAATAGGCCATAGAGAGATTCGTCGGGCTCGATCGCCACGACTTGGGTGGTGCCCGATTGGCGAGCCACTGCGTGTCTCACCCATCGCTGGAGCCTCGACCGACCGGAGCGCTTGCGCTGGTGGGAGACAGGGAGGGAGGATGGCGCAGGAGTCGACCGATACGGGGTCGACTGTTGTCGCAGCAAGACGCCGCGGACACACGCCCGAAAGTGCGTCGCCCCGCGGACGGGGAGCGCGTCGATGTCGAGTGGTGCCTCCTGGAGCCAAGCGGAGTCGTCGGCGATGAAAGTGAGCGCACCGAGACGGATCTCGTGGCCCTCGACCCGAGCTCCACCGGAAACCATGATGAAGGCGATCGGACAAAGTGCAACTTCTCCAAAAAAGTCCCTAAGACACCTGCCCCACGGTGGGCGCCAACTGTCATGGTTTTAAGTCTGACAGTAGAATGGGGGGTAAGTATGAGAAGGCAAGGTCCTAGCTATGGAGTAGTTGTACACACGAGTGTTTAGCGAGTTCAGGCCCTTCTCTGAGGAAGTAACAGCCCTACGTCTCGGAGCCCGGAGGCGGTCGACTGATCTCTGTGTATATGAGTTACAGGGGTGCGAACCCTTCTACCAGTGGAGGGGGGTGGCTTATATAGAGGACGCTAGGACCCCAGCCAGCCCACGTAGAGGAGGGTTAAAGTACATTAAGGCTGGGCATTACTGGTAACGCCCTACATAAAGTGTCATCATGGCCATTAAGACTATTCAATTACAGACCATTTGGATGCAGAGTAGATCCTGAACTTCTGATGGTGGAGTGCATCTTCATGGTCGAGTGTCTTCTAGCCAGTCGAGTGGAGTCTCCCTTGGTCGAGTGGAACTTCTCTTGGTCGACTGGAAGGTAGCTTCGTATGATGATGTCCTTGGGCATGGTATCCTAGATAGGTCCATGACCCTACCCTAGGTACATAACCTCATCAGGCCCCATAGAGAACCAATCTCTAGGGGGCGACGGCCAAAGGGGGGGGGACTTGCCCCCCAAGTCAGGTGGGGCGCCCCCCACCCCTAGGGTTTCCAACCCTAGGCGCAGGGGGAGGCCCAAGGGGGGCGCACCAGCCCACCAGGGGCTGGTTCCCTTCCCACTTCAGCCCATGGGGCCCTCCGAGATAGGTGGCCCCACCCAGTGGACCCCCGGGACCCTTCCGGTGGTCCCGGTACAATACCGGTGACCCCGAAACTTTCCCGGTGGCCGAAACTGGACTTCCTATATACAACTCTTCACCTCCGGACCATTCCGGCACTCCTCGTGACGTCTGGGATCTCATCCGAGACTCCGAACATCTTTTGGATTACCGCATACTAATATCTCTACAACCCTAGCGTCACTGAACCTTAAGTGTGTAGACCCTACGGGTTCGGGAATCACGCAGACATGACCGAGACAGCTCTCCGGTGAATAACCAACAGCGGGATCTGGATACCCATGTTGGCTCCCACATGTTCCACGATGATCTCATCGAGTGAAACACGATGTCGAGGATTCAAGTAATCCCGTATACAATTCCCTTTGTCAATCGGTACGTTACTTGCCCGAGATTCGATCGTCGGTATCCCAATACATCGTTCAATCTCGTTACCGGCAAGTCACTTTACTCGTACCGCAATGCAAGATCCCGTGACCAACCACTTGGTCACATTGAGCTCATTATGGTGATGCATTACCGAGTGGGCCCAGAGATACCTCTCCGTCATACAGAGTGATAAATCCCAGTCTGGATTCGTGTCAACCCAACAGATACTTTCGGGGATACCTGTAGTATACCTTTATAGTCACCCAGTTACGTTGTGACGTTTGGTACGCCCAAAGCACTCCTATGGTATCCGGGAGTTACACGATCTCATGGTCTAAGGAAATGATACTTGACATTGGAAAAGCTCTAGCAAACGAACTACACGATCTTGTATTATGCTTAGGACTGGGTCTTGTCCATCACATCATTCTCCTAATGATATGATCCCGTTATCAATGACATCCAATGTCCATAGTCAGGAAACCATGACTATCTGTTGATCAACGAGCTAGTCAACTAGAGGCTCACTAGGGACATGTTGTGGTCTATGTATTCACACATGTATTACGATTTCCGGATAACACAATTATAGCATGAATGATAGACAATTATCATGAACAAGGAAATATAATAATAATCATTTTATTATTGCTTATATGGCATATTTCCAACAGTCTCCCACTTGCACTAGAGTCAGTAATCTCGTTACATTGTGATGAATCGAACACCCATAGAGTTCTGGTGTTGATCATGTTTTGCTCGCGGAAGAGGTTTAGTCAACGGATCTGCGACATTCAGATTCGTATGCACTTTGCAAATATCTATGTCTCCATCTTGAACATTTTCATGAATGGAGTTAAAGCGACGCTTGATGTGCCTGGTCTTCTTGTGAAACCTGGGCTCCTTGGCAAGCGAAATAACTCCAGTGTTGTCGTAGAGGAGAGTGATCGGCCCCGATGCATTGGGTATGACTCCTAGGTCGGTGATGAACTCCTTCATCCATATTGCTTCATGCGCTGCCTCCGAGGCTGCCATGTACTCCGCTTCACATGTAGATCCCGCCACGACGCTTTGCTTGCAACTGCACCAGCTTACTGCCCCACCATTCAAAATATACACGTATCCGGTTTGTGACTTAGAGTCATCCAGATCTGTGTCAAAGCTAGCATCGACGTAGCCCTTTACGACGAGCTCTTCGTCACGTCCATAAACAAGAAACATATCCTTAGTACTTTTCAGGTACTTCAGGATATTCTTGACCGCTGTCCAGTGTTCCATGCCGGGATTACTTTGGTACCTTCCTACCAAACTTACGGCAAGGTTTACATCAGGTCTTGTACACAGCATGGCATACATAATAGACCCTATAGCTGGGGCATATGGGATGACACTCATCTTTTCTCTATCTTCTGCCGTGGTCGGGCATTGAGCCGAGCTCAATTTCACACCTTGCAACACACGCAAGAACCCCTTGTTGGACTGATCCATATTGAACTTCTTCAATATCTTATCAAGGTATGTGCTTTGTGAAAGACCTATGAGGCGTCTCGATCTATCCCTATTGATCTTAATGCCTAATATGTAAGCAACTTCTCCAAGGTCCTTCATTGAAAAACACTTACTCAAGTAGGCCTTAATGTTGTCCAAAAGTTCTATATCATTTCCCATCAAAAGTATGTCATCTCCATATAATATGAGAAATGCTACAGAGCTCCCACTCACTTTCTTGTAAATGCAGGCTTCTCCTTAAGTCTGCATAAACCCAAACGCTTTGATCATCTCATCAAAGCGAATGTTCCAACTCCGAGATGCTTGCACCAGCCCATAAATGGATCGCTGGAGCTTGCATACCTTGTTAGCATTCTTAGGATCGACAAAACCTTCCGGCTGCATCATATACAGTTCTTCCTTAAGATAGCCGTTAAGGAATGCCGTTTTGACGTCCATTTGCCATATCTCGTAATCATAGTATGCGGTAATTGCTAACATGATTCGGACGGACTTCAGCTTCGCTACAGGAGAGAAAGTCTCATCGTAGTCAACCCCTTGAACTTGCCGATAACCCTTAGCGACAAGTCGAGCTTTATAGATGGTAACATTTCCATCCGCATCCATCTTCTTCTTAAAGATCCATTTGTTTTCTATTGCTCGCCGATCATCGGGCAAGTCTGTCAAAGTCCATACTTTGTTTTCATACATGTATCCTATCTCGGATTGCATGGCTTCAAGCCATTTGTTGGAATCTGGGCCCGCCATCGCTTCTTCATAGTTCGAAGGTACACCGTTGTCTAACAACATGATTTCTAGGACAGGGTTGCCATACCATTCTGGTGCGGAACGTGTCCTTGTGGACCTACGAAGTTCAGTAGCAGCTTGATCTGAAGTACCTTGATCATCATCATTAACTTCCTCTCTAGTTAGTGCAGGCACCACAGGAACATTTTTCTAAGCTGCGCTACTTTCCAGTTCAAGAGGCAGTACTTCATCGAGTTCTACCCTCCTCCCACTTATTTCTTTCGAGAGAAACTCTTTCTCCAGAAAGGACCCGTTCTTGGCAACAAAGAGCTTGCCTTCGGATCTAAGGTAGAAGGTATACCCAATGGTTTCCTTAGGGTATCCTATGAAGACACATTTTTCCAACTTGGGTTCGAGCTTTTCAGGTTGAAGTTTCTTGACATAAGCATCACATCCCCAAACTTTTAGAAACGACAGCTTAGGTTTCTTCCCAAACCATAGTTCATACGGTGTCGTCTCAACGGATTTAGACGGTGCCCTATTTAAAGTGAATGTAGCTGTCTCTAAAGAGTATCCCCAAAATGACAGCGGTAAATCGGTGAGTGACATCATAGATCGCACCATATCCAATGGAGTGCGATTACGATGTTCGGACACACCGTTACGCTGAGGTGTTCCAGGCGGCGTGAGTTGTGAAACGATTCCACATTTCCTTAAGTGCGTTCCAAATTCATGACTTAAATATTCTCCTCCATGATCTGATCGTAAGAACTTTATTTTTCGGTCACGTTGATTATCTACCTCATTCTGAAATTCCTTGAACTTTTCAAAGGTCTCAGACTTGTGTTTCATCAAGTAGACATACCCATATCTACTTAAGTCATCAGTGAGAGTGAGAACATAACGATAGCCACCGCGAGCCTCAACGCTCATTGGACCACACACATCAGTATGTATAATTTCCAATAAGTTGGTTGCTCGCTCCTTTGTTCCGGAGAACGGAGTCTTGGTCGTTTTAAACATGAGGCATGGTTCGCACGTGTCAAATGATTCGAAATCAAGAGACTCCAAAAGTCCATCTGTATGGAGCTTCTTCATGCGTTTGACACCAATGTGACCAAGGCGGCAGTGCCAAAGATATGTGGTACTATCATTATCGATCTTACATCTTTTGGTATTCACACTATGAATATGTGTAACATCACGTTCGAGATTCATTAAGAATAGACCATTGACCAACGGGGCATGACCATAAAACATATCTCTCATATAAATAGAACAACCATTATTCTCGGATTTAAATGAGTAGCCATCTCGTATTAAACGAGATCCGGATACAATGTTCATGCTCAAAGCTGGCACTAAATAACAATTATTGAGGTTCAAAACTAATCCCGTAGGTAAATGTAGAGGTAGCGTGCCGACGGCGATCACATCGACCTTGGAATCGTCACCTCGTCCTTCGCCAGTCTCCTTTTATTCCGCAGCTCCTGTTTTGAGTTACAAATATGAGCAACCGCACCGGTATCAAATACCCAGGAGCTACTACGAGTAATGGTAAGGTACACATCAATTACATATATATCACATATACCTTTAGTGTTGCCGGCCTTCTTGTCTGCTAAGTACTTGGGGCAGTTCCGCTTCCAATGTCCGCTTCCCTTGCAATAAAAGCACTCAGTCTCAGGTTTGGGTCCATGCTTTGGCTTCTTCCCGGCAACTAGCTTACCGGGCGTGGCAACTCCTTTGCCGTCCTTCTTGAAGTTCTTCTTACCCTTGCCTTTCTTGAAACTAGTGGTTTTATTGACCATCAACACTTGATGTTCCTTTTTGATTTCCACCTCCGCTGATTTCAGCATTGAAAATACTCCAGGAATAGTTTTCACCATCCCCTGCATATTGTAGTTCATCACAAAGCTCGTGTAGCTATGTGGGAGTGACTGAAGGATTCTGTCAATGACCGCCTCGTCCGGGAGGTTAATGTCCAGCTGGGACAAGCAGTTGTGCAACCCAGAAATTTTGAGTATGTGTGCACTGATAGACCTATTTTCCTCCATCTTACAACTGTAGAACTTGTCGTGGACTTCAGATCTCTCGACCCGGGCATGAGCTTGGAAAACCATTTTCAGCTCTTCAAACATCTCATATGCTTTGTGTTGCCCAAAACGCTTTTGGAGCCCCGGTTCTAAGCTGTAAAGCATGCCGCACTGAACGAGGGAGTAGTCATCAACACGCGACTGCCAGGTGTTCATAACGTCTTGAGTTGCAGGGAAGACAGGTGCTTCACCTAGCGGTGCACCTAGGACATATGCTCTTTTGGCAGCTATGAGGATGATCCTCAAGTTCCGGACCCAGTCCGCGTAGTTTCTGCCATCGTCTTTCAGCTTGGTTTTCTCTAGGAACACGTTGAAGTTGAGGGCAACATTAGCGCGGGCCATTTGATCTACAAGACATATTGCAAAAGTTTTTAGACTAAGTTCATGATAATTAAGTTCATCTAATAAAATTATTTAATGAACTCACACTCAGATAGACATCCCTCTAGTCATCTAAGTGATCCATGATCCGAGTCAACTAGACCGTGTCCGATCATCACGTGAGACGGACTAGTCATCATCGGTGAACATCTTCATGTTGATCGTATCTTCTATACGACTCATGTTCGACCTTTAGGTCTCTTGTGTTCCGAGGCCATGTCTGTACATGCTAGGCTCGTCAAGTCAACCTAAGTGTTTTGCATGTGTAAATTTGTCTTACACCCGTTGTATGTGGATGTTAGAATCTATCACACCCGATCATCACGTGGTGCTTCGAAACAACGAACTTTCGCAACGGCGCACAGTTATGGGGAACACTTTTTGAAATTATTATGAGGGATCATCTTATTTACTATCGTCATTCTAAGCAAATAAGATGCAAAAACATGATAAACATCACATGTAATCAAATAGTGACACGATATGGCCAATATCATATTGCTCCTTTGATCTCCATCTTCGGGGTGCCACGATCATCTTTGTCACTGGCATGACACCATAATATCCATCATCATAATCTCCATCATCGTGTCTCCATGAAGTTGTTCGCCAACTATTAATTCTATTACTATGGCTAACAGTTTAGCAAAAAAGTAAAGTGATTACATGGCGTTATTCAGTGACACACATGTCATACAATAAATAAAGACAACTCCTATGGCTCCTGCCGGTTGTCATACTCATCGACATGCAAGTCATGATTCCTATTACAAGAACATGATCAATCTCATACATCACATATAATTCATTAATCACATCCTTTTGGCCATATCACATCACAAGGCATATGCTGCAAAAACAAGTTAGACGTCCTTTAATTGTTGTTGCATGTTTTTACGTGGCTGCAATAGGGTTCTAGCAAGAATGTTTCTTACCTACGTCAAAACCACAACGTGATATGCCAATTTCTATTTACCCTTCATAAGGACCCTTTTCATCGAATCCGATCTGACTAAAGTGGGAGAGATAGACACCCGCTAGCCACCTTATGCAACTAGTGCATGTCAGTCGGTGGAACCTGTCTCACGTAAGCGTACGTGTAAGGTCAGTCCGGGCCGCTTCATCCCACGATGCCGCCGAAACAAGATAAGACTAGTGGTAAGTAAATTGACAAAATCTACGCCCACAACAAAATTGTGTTCTACTCGTGCATAGAAACTACGCATAGACCTAGCTCATGATGCCACCGTTGGGGAACGTTGCAGAAAATAAAAAAATTCTACGCTTCACCAAGATCAATCTATGGAGTCATCTAGCAACGAGAGAGAGGAGTGCATCTACATACTCTTGTAGATCGAGAGTGGAAACGTTCAAGAGAACGGGGTTGATGGAGTCGTACTCGTCGTGATCCAAATCACCGAAGATCCTAGTGCCGAACGGACGGCACCTCCGCGTTCAACACACGTACGGTTGGGGAAGACGTCTCCTCCTTCTTTATCCAGCAAGGGGGAAGGAGAGGTTGATGGAGATCCAGCAGCACGATGGTGTGGTGGTGGAAGTAGCGGGGAATCTTGGCAGGGCTTCGCCAAGCTCAGCGAGAGGGAGAGGTGTTGGGGGGAAGAGGGAGGCGCCAGGGACTAGGGTGCGCAGCCCTCCCTCCCCCTCTTTATATAGGGGCCCTGGGGGGGGGCGCCGGCCCCCTAGAGATCCAATCTCTAGGGGGGCGGCGGCCAAAGGGGGGGACTTGCCCCCCAAGTCAGGTGGGTCGCCACCCACCCCTAGGGTTTCCAACCCTAGGCGCAGGGGGACGCCCAAGGGGGCGCACTAGCCCACCAGGGGCTGGTTCCCTTCCCACTTCAGCCCATGGGGCCCTCCGGGATAGGTGGCCCCACCCGGTGGACCCCCGGGACCCTTTCGGTGGTCCCGGTACAATACCGGTGACCCCGAAACTTTCCCGGTGGCCGATACTGGACTTCCTATATACAAATCTTCACCTCCGGCCCATTCTGGAACTCCTCGTGACGTCCGGGATCTCATCCAGGACTCCGAGCAACTTTTGGGTTACCACATACTAATATCTCTACAATCCTAGCATCACCGAACCTTAAGTGTGTAGACCCTACGGGTTCGGGAATCACGCAGACATGACCAAGACAGCTCTCCGGCCAATAACCAACAGCGGGATCTGGATACCCATGTTGGCTCCCACATGTTCCACGATGATCTCATCGAATGAACCACGCTGTCGAGGATTCAAGTAATCCCGTATACAATTCCCTTTGTCAATCGGTACGTTACTTGCCCGAGATTCGACCGTCGGTATCCCAATACCTCGTTCAATCTCGTTACCGGCAAGTCACTTTACTCGTACCGTAATGCATGATCCCGTGACCAACTACTTGGTCACATTGAGCTCATTATGATGATGCATTACCGAGTGGGCCCAGAGATACCTCTCCGTCATACGGAGTGACAAATCCCACTCTCGATTCGTGTCAACTCAACAGATACTTTCGGGGATACCTGTAGTATACCTTTATAGTCACCCAGTTAAGTTGTGACGTTTGGTACACCCAAAGCACTCCTACGGTATCCGGGAGTTACACGATCTCATGGTCTAAGGAAATGATACTTGACATTGGAAAAGCTCTAGCGAACGAACTACACGATCTTGTGCTATGCTTAGGATTGGGTCTTGTCCATCACATCATTCTCCTAATGATGTGATCCCGTTATCAATGACATCCAATGTCCATAGTCAGGAAACCATGACTATCTGTTGATCAACGAGCTAGTCAACTAGAGGCTCACGAGGGACATGTTGTGGTCTATGTATTCACACATGTATTACGATTTCCGGATAACACAATTATAGCATGAATAATAGACAATTATCATAAACAAGGAAATATAATAATAATCATTTTATTATTGCCTCTAGGGCATATTTCCAAATTGGGGGGCCGCCCCCCCTCCCAATTCAGATTGGGCTTGGGGGTTGCGCGCCCCCTCCCTTGCTCCTTTCCCCTCATTTTCACTAAAGCCCATTAAGGCCCATATACCTCCCGGGGGGTTCCGATAACCTCGCGGTGCTCCGATATTATCCCGATCTCACCCGGAACCATTCCGATGTCCAAATATAGTCGTCCAATATATCGACCTTTACGTCTCGACCATTTTGAGACTCCTCGTCATGTCCGTGATCACATACGGGACTCCGAACTACCTTCGATACATAAAATTACATAAACTTATAATATAACCATCATCGAACTTTAAGCATGCGGACCCTACGGGTTCGAGAACTATGTAGACATGACCGAGACACGTCTCCGGTCAATAACCAATAGCGGAACCTGGATGCTCATGTTGGCTCCCACATATTCTTCAAAGATCTTTATCGGTCAAACCACATAACGACATACGTTGTTCCCTTTGTCATCGGTATGTTACTTGCCCGAGATTCGATCGTCGGTATCTCAATACCTAGTTCAATCTCGTTACTCGCAAGTCTCTTTACTCGTTCTGTAATACATCATCCCTCAACTAACTCATTAGTTGCAACGCTTGCAAGGCTTATAGTGATGTGCATAACCGAGTGGGCCCAGAGACACACCTCTCCGACAATCGGAGTGACAAATCCTAATCTCGAAATATGCCAACCCAACAAGTACCTTTGGAGACACCTGTAGAGCATTTTATAATCACCCAGTTACATTGTGACGTTTGGTAGCACACAAAGTGTTCCTCCGGTAAATGGAAGTTGCATAATCTCATAGTCATAGGAACATGTATAAGTCATGAAGAAAGCAATAGCAACATACTAAACGATCAAGTGCTAAGCTAACGGAATGGGTCATGTCAATCACATCATTCTCCTAATGATGTGATCCCGTTAATCAAATGACAAATCTTTGTCCATGGCTAGGAAACATAACCATCTTTGATTAACGAGCTAGTCAAGTAGAGGCATACTAGTGACACTCGATTTGTCTATGTATTCACACATGTATCATGTTTCCGATTAATACAATTCTAGCATGAATAATAAACATTTATCATGATATAAGGAAATAAATAATAACTTTATTATTGCCTCTAGGGAATATTTCCTTCAGTCTCCCACTTGCACTAGAGTCAATAATCTAGATTACACTGTAATGATTCTAACACCCATGGAACCTTGGTGTTGATCATGTTTTGCTCATGGAAGAGGCTTAGTCAACGGGTCTGCAACATTCAGATCCGTATGTATTTTGCAAATCTCTATGTCTCCCACCTGGACTTGATCCCAGATGGAGTGGAAGTGTCTCTTGATGTGCTTGGTTCTCTTGTGAAATCTAGATTCCTTTGCCAAAGCAATTGCACTAGTATTGTCACAAAAGATTTTCATTGGACCCGATGCACTAGGTATGACACCTAGATCGGATATGAACTCCTTCATCCAGACTCCTTCATTTGCTGCTTCCGAAGCAGCTATGTACTCCGCTTCACATGTAGATCCGCTATGACGCTTTGCTTAGAACTGCACCAACTGACAGCTCCACCATCTAATATAAACACGTATCCGGTTTGCTATTTAGAATCGTCCGGATCATTGTCAAAGCTTGCATCGACGTAACCATTTACGACAAGCTCTTTGTCACCTCCATAAACGAGAAACATATCCTTAGTCCTTCTCAAGTATTTCAGGATGTTCTTGACCGCTATCCAGTGATCCACTCCTGGATTACTTTGGTACCTCCCTGCTAAACTAATAGCAAGGCACACATCAGGTCTGGTACACAACATTGCATACATGATAGAGCCTATGGTCGAAGCATAGGGAACATCTTTCATTTTCTCTCTATCTTCTGCAGTGGTCGGGCATTGAGTCTTACTCAACTTCACACCTTGTAACATAGGCAAGAACCCTTTCTTTGCTTGATCCATTTTGAACTTCTTCAAAACTTTGTCAAGGTATGTGCTTTGTGAAAGTCCAATTAAGCGTCTTGATCTATCTCTATAGATCTTAATGCCCAATATATAAGCAGCTTCACCCAGGTCTTTCGTTGAAAAACTCCTATTCAAATATCCCTTTATGCTATCCAGAAATTCTATATCATTTCCGATCAACAATATGCCATCCACATATAATATCATAAATGCTACAGAGCTCCCACTCACTTTCTTGTAAATACAGGCTTCTCCAAAAGTCTGTATAAAACCATATGCTTTGATCACATTATCAAAATGTTTATTCCAACTCCGAGAGGCTTGCACCAGTCCATAAATGGATTGCTAGAGCTTGCACACTTTGTTAGCTCCCTTTGGATCGACAAAACCTTCCGGTTGCATCATATACAACTCTTCTTCCAGAAATCCATTCAGGAATGCAGTTTTGACATCCATTTGCCAAATTTCATAATCATAAAATGCGGCAATTGCTAACATGATTCGGATAGACTTAAGCATCGCTATGGGTGAGAAAGTCTCATCGTAGTCAATTCCTTGAACTTCTAGAAAACCTTTTGCAACAAGCCGAGCTTTATAGACAGTAACATTACCGTCAGCGTCAGTCTTCTTCTTGAAGATCCATTTATTTTTGATAGCCTGCCGATCATCGGGCAGGTCAACCGAAGTCCACACTTTGTTCTCATACATGGATCCCATCTCAGATTTCATGGCCTCAAGCCATTTTGCGGAATCTGGGCTCACCATCGCTTCTTCATAGTTTGTAGGTTCGTCATGGTCTACTAACATGACCTCCAGAACAGGATTACCGTATCACTCTGCTGCGGTTCTTTATTCTGGTTGACCTACGAGGTTCAGTAACAACTTGATCTGAAGTTTCATGATCATCATCATTAACTTCCTCACTAATTGGTATAGATGTCACAGGACCGGTTTCTGTGATGAACTACTTTCCAATAAGGGAGCAGGTATAGTTACCTCATCAAGTTCTACTTCCCTCCCACTCACTTCTTTCGAGAGAAACTCTTTCTCTAGAAAGGATCCATTCTTGGCAACGAATGTCTTGCCTTCGGATCTGTGATAGAAGGTGTACCCAACAGTCTCCTTTGGGTATCCTATGAAGACACATTTCTCCGATTTGGGTTCGAGCTTATCAGGTTGAAGCTTTTTCACATAAGCATCACAGCCCCAAACTTTAAGAAACGACAACTTTGGTTTCTTGCCAAACCATAGTTCATAAGGCGTTGTCTCAACGGATTTTGATTGTGCCCTATTTAACGTGAATGCGGCCGTCTCTAAAGCATAACCCCAAAATGATAGCGTTAAATCAGTAAGAGACATCATATATCGCACCATATCTAGTAAAGTATTCCGCATTGTTTCAAATGTAGACCAAACTCGTAACTCATATATTGTCGTCCATGATCAAATCGTAGAAACTTTATTTTCTTGTCACGATGATTTTCAACTTCACTCTGAAATTCTTTGAACTTTTCAAATGTTTCAGACTTATGTTTCATTAAGTAGACATACCCATATCTGCTTAAATCATCTGGGAAGGTGAGAAATTAACGATACCTGCCGCGAGCCTCAACATTCATTGGTCCACATACATCAGTATGTATGATCTCCAATAAATCAGTTGCTCGCTCCATAGTTCCGGAGAACGGCGTTTTAGTCATCTTGCCCATGAGGCACGGTTCACAAGTACCAAGTGATTCATAATCAAGTGATTCCAAAAGTCCATCAGTATGGAGTTTCTTCATGCGCTTTACACCAATATGACCCAAACGACAGTGCCACAAATAAGTTGCACTATCATTATCAACTCTGCATCTTTTGGCTTCAACATTATGAATATGTGTATCACTACTATCGAGATTCATCAAAAATAGACCACTCTTTAAGGGTGCATGACCATAAATGATATTACTCATATAAATAGAACAACCATTATTCTCCGATTTAAATGAATAACCGCCTCGCATTAAACAAGATCCAGATATAATGTTCATGCTCAATGCTAGCACCAAATAACAATTATTTAGGTCTAATACTAATCCTGAAGGTAGATGTAGAGGTAGCGTGATGACGGCGATCACATCGACTTTGGAACCATTTCCCACACGCATCATCACCTCGTCCTTAGCCAGTGTCCGCTTAATTCCGTAGTCCCTGTTTCGAGTTGCAAATATTAGCAACAGAACCAATATCAAATACCCAGGTGCTACTGCGAGCTCTGGTAAGGTACACATCAATAACATGTATATCACATATACCTTTGTTCACCTTGCCATCCTTCTTATCCGCCAAATACTTGGGGCAGTTCCGCTTCCAGTGACCAATCTGCTTGTAGTAGAAGCACTCAGTCTCAGGTTTAGGTCCAGACTTGGGTTTCTTCTCTTGAGCAGCAACTTCTTTGCTGTTCTTTTTGAAGTTCCCCTTCTTCTCCCCTTTGTCTTATTGACCATCAACACTTGATGCTACCTTTTGATTTCTACCTCCGCAGCCTTTAGCATTGCGAAGAGCTCAAGAATTGTCTTATCCATCCCTTGCATGTTATAGTTCATCACGAAGCTCTTGTAGCTTGGTGGCAGTGATTGGAGAATTTTGCCAATGACACAATCATCCGGAAGATTAACTCCCAGTTGAATCAAGTGATTGTTATACCCAAACATTCTGAGTATATGTTCATTGACAGAACTATTCTCTTCCATCTTGCAGCTGTAGAACTTATTGGATACTTCATATCTCTCAATCCGGGCATTTGCTTGAAATATTAACTTCAACTCCTGGAACATCTCATATGCTCCATGATGTTCAAAACGTCGTTGAAGTCCCAGTTCTAAGCCGTAAAGCATGGCACACTGAACTATCGAGTAGTCATCAGCTTTGCTCTGCCAAACACTCACAACGTCCGCAGTTGCATCTGCAACAGGCCTGGCACCCAGCGGTGCTTCCAGGACGTAATTCTTCTGTGCAGCAATGAGGATAATACTCAAGTTACGGACCCAGTCCGTGTAATTGCTACCATCATCTTTCAACTTAGCTTTCTCAAGGAACGCATTAAAATTCAATGGAACAACACCACGAGCCATCTATCTACAACAACATAGACATGCAAAATACTATCAGGTACTAAGTTCATTATAAATTTAAGTTCAATTAATCATATTACTTAAGAACTCCCACTTAGATAAACATCCCTCTAATCATCTAAGTGATCACGTGATCCAAATCAACTAAACCATAACCGATCATCACGTGAAATGGAGTAGTTTTCAATGGTGAACATCACTATGTTGATCATATCTACTATATGATTCACGCTGGACCTTTCGGTCTCAGTGTTCTGAGGCCATATCTGCACATGCTAGGCTTGTCACCTGAGTATTTTTCATGTGTAAAACTGGCTTGCACCCGTTGTAGATGGACGTAGAGCTTACCACACCCGATCATCACATGGTGTCTGGGCACGACAAACTTTGGCAACGGTGCATACTCAGGGAGAACAGTTTTATCTTGAAATTTAGTGAGAGATCATCTTATAATGCTACCGTCAATCAAAGAAAAATAAGATGCATAAAGGATAAACATCACATGCAATCAATATAAGTGATATGAGATGGCCATCATCATCTTTGTGCTTGTGATCACCATCT
The DNA here is from genome assembly GCF_018294505.1 of Triticum aestivum. Taxonomy (NCBI): domain Eukaryota; kingdom Viridiplantae; phylum Streptophyta; class Magnoliopsida; order Poales; family Poaceae; genus Triticum; species Triticum aestivum. Next base: position 50,215,386 of record NC_057798.1, on the reverse strand, counting down.
CTGAAGCACCGTCTTGATCACCATCGTCACCGGCGTGACACCTTGATCTCCATCATAGCATCATTGTCGTTTCGCCACCTATTGTTTCTACGACTATCTCTACTGCCTACTGATAAAGTAAATTAATTACAGGGCGATTGCATTGCATACAATAAAGCGACAACCATATGGCTCTTGCCAGTTGCCGATAACTCGGTTACAAAACATGATCATCTCATACAATAAAATATAGCATCACGTCTTGACCATATCACATCACAACATGCCCTGCAAAAACAAGTTAGACGTCCTCAACTTTGTTGTTGCAAGTTTTACGTGGCTGCTACGGGCTGAGCAAGAACTGTTCTTACCTAGGCATCAAAACCACAACGATAGTTCGTCAAGTTAGTGTTGTTTTAACCTTCTCAAGGACCGGGCATAGCCACATTCGGTTCAACTAAAGTTGGTGAAACTGACACCCGCCAGCCACCTATGTTCAAAGCACCTCGGTAGAACCAGTCTCGCGTAAGCGTACGCGTAATGTCGGTCCGGGCCGCTTCATCCAACAATACCACCGAACCAAAGTATGACATGCTGGTAAGCAGTATGACTTATATCGCCCACAACTCACTTGTGTTCTACTCGTGCATATAACATCTACGCATAAAACCTGGCTCTGATACCACGTTTTGGAACATAGTAATTTCAAAAAAATTCCTACGCACACACATGATCATGGTGATGCATAGCAACGAGAGGGGAGAGTGTGTCCACGTACCCTCGTAGACCGAAAGCGGAAGCGTTAGCACAACGCGGTTGATGTAGTCGTATGATGTCTACTACATAACCTTCTTCTTGTAGACGTTGTTGGGCCTGCAAGTGCACAGGTTTGTAGGACAGTAGCAAATTTCCCTCAAGTGGATGACCTAAGGTTTATCAATCCGTAGGAGGCATAGGATGAAGATGGTCTCTCTCAAACAACCCTGCAACCAAATAACAAAGAGTCTCTTGTGTTCCCAACACACCCAATACAATGGTAAATTGTATAGGTGCACTAGTTCGGTGAAGAGATGAAGATACAAGTGCAAAATAGATAGTAGATAAAGGTTTTTTTAATCTGAAATAATAAAAACAGCAAGGTAACAAGTGGTAAAAGTGAGCGTAAACGGTATTGCAATGATAGGAAACAAGGCCTAGGGTTCATAATTTCACTAGTGCAAGTTCTCTCAACAATAATAACATAGATATAACATATAACAAGCCCTCAACATGCAACAAAGAGTCACTCCAAAGCCACTAATAGCGGAGAACAAACATAGAGATTATGGCCGGGTACGAAACCACCACAAAGCTATTCTTTCGGATCGATCTATAAAAGAGTTCGTACTAGAATAACACCTTAAGACACAAATCAACCAAAACCCTAATGTCACCAAGATACTCCATTGTCACCTCAAGTATTCGTGGGCATGATTATACGATATGCATCACACAATCTCAGATTCATCCATCCAACATAAAAGTACTTCAAAGAGTGCCCCAAAGCTACTACCGGAGAGTCAAGAACGTGTGCCAACCCCTATGCATAGGTTCCCAATGTCACGAAACCCGCAAGTTGATCACCAAAACATACATCAAGTGGCACATGACCATTGTCACCACAGATAATCACGGCAAGACATACATCAAGTGTTCTCATAAAGACTCAATCCGATAAAATAACTTCAAAGGGGAAACTCAATTCATCACAAGAGAGTAGAGGGGGAGAAACATCATAAGATCCATCTACAATAGCAAAGCTCGGGATACATCAAGATCGTATCACCTCAAGAACACAAGAGAGAGAGATCAAACACATAGCTACTGGTACATACCCTCAGCCCCGAGGGTGAAATACTCCATCCTCGTCATGGATATCGCCGGGATGATGAAGATGGCCTCCGGTGATGGGATCCCCCTCCGGCAGGGTGCCGGAACAGGGTCCCGATTGGTTTTTGGTGGCTACAGAGGCTTGCGGCGGCGGAACTCCCGATCTAGGTTCTGTTCTGGAGGTTTTAGGGTAGGTAGGTATATATGGGTGAAAGGAGAACGTCGGTGGAGCTTCAGGGGCCCCACGAGGCAGGGGGGCGCACCCAGGGGGGGTGGGCGCGCCCCCCATCCTTGTGGCCAGCTCCCGTATCTTCTGACGTGGGGGTCCAAGTCCATCAGGTGGGTTTCCTTCCTAAAATATCTTCTCCAGTTGATTTCGTTCCATTTTGACTTCGTCTGATATTCCTTTTCCTCGAAACACTGAAATAGGCATAAAATAGCAAATCTGGGCTGGGCCTCCGGTTAATAGGTTAGTCCCAAAAATAATATAGAAGTGGATAATAAAGCCCATAATCATTCAAAACAGATAATATAATAGCATGAATGCTTCATAAATTATAGATACGTTGGAGACGTATCAGCATCCCCAAGCTTAATTCCTACTCGTCCTTGAGTAGGTAAATGATAAAAGAAAGAATTTATGAAGTGCGAATGCTAGAGGTGCACAAGTTTGATCAATGATAATTTCAATCACCTTTTCTAGCATGATAATATGTTATAACAGTAGTTAATCTCATAAAACTTTTATGAACTAGTAACAAGCAATTCACATGTCAAAGCATAGAACGTAAAAATTCTTGAAAACTAGCAAACTTCATTCTTAGTCATCAAAACAATTGCAATTCATCTTATTTTCAGGAATAGCAAACTCCACATACTCAACTATCATATAGTCTTCTACAATTGCTAACACTCACGCAATACTTGTGGTTATGAAGTTTTAATCAGACATAGAAAAAGATTGGGGCTCATAATGTTGCCTCCAAACGTATTCACCTTTGGGTGATGTCAACAATAATAGTTCATGCTAACGTACATCCAATTGGATATATATATCAGGATCACCCTAACACAAAGTGCTTGCCAAAGGATAAAATGAAAAAAGGGAAAGGTGAAGATCACCTTGACTCTTGCATAAAGTAAAAGATAGGCCCTTCGCAGAGGGAAGTAGGGATTTGTAGAGGTGCCAGAGCTCGATTTTGAAATAGAGATAAATATTTTTGAGAGGTATGATCTCATTGTCAACATAACAACCAAGAGTTCCCAATATCTTCCATACTACATACATTATAGGCGGTTCCCATGCAGAATGGTAAAAGTTTATACTCCCCCAACCACCAACAAGCATCAATCCATGGCTTGCTCGAAACAACGAGTGTCTCCAACTAACAACAATCCTGGGGGAGTGTTGTTTAATTATTTTGATTTGATTTTGATCTTTTGGATCATAGGACTGGGCATCCCGGTTATCGCCACTTTCTCGTGAATGAGGAGCGGAGTCCACTCCTCTTGAGAATAACCCACCTAGCATGGAATACACTGACAGCCCCTAGTTGCTACATGAGCAATTCGGGCATACAAAACATATTATAATTTGAAGGTTTAGAGTTTGGCACATGCAAATTTACTTGGAACGGCAGGTAAATACCGCATATAGGTAGGTATGGTGGACACTCATGGCAAAAACTGGGTTTAAGGATATTGGATGCACAAGCAGTATTCCCGCTTAGAACAGATATTTTAAGCTAGCAAGGGGAGAAAGGCAAGCTCAACATGTTTGAATGATCCATGACAATATACTTTAACTGAGATACGAGAAAACATAACCCATTACGTTGTCTTCCTTGTCCAACATCAACTCTTTAGCATGTCATACTTAATGAGTGCTCACAATTATAAAAGATGTCTATGATAATATATTTATATGTGAAGTCTCTCTTCCTTCAATATTCTTTCATGAATTGTTCAAATGACTAATACAATGCTTGCTAACTGTCAATAAATTTACAACCTCTACTTCTTAGATGTGAAGTCATTACTCCCCAAGGGATAAGCAAATGAAACATATATAATTTCAGATTTATGACATTCAACTCATTCAACAATTTACTCATAGGATATAAGTGAAGCACACGAGTAAATGAAAAACTACTCCAAAAAGATTTAATTGAAGATCAATGATTAGCTAAATAATTATGCAACTATGCGAAGACTCTTCCATTTAATAATTTCAGATCTTGATAATTTATTCAAACAGCAAGCAAAGCTAAAGAAAACTACATTTCAAGGATAGCACAACTCATGTGAAGAAGCAAATACTTAGGCTCAACCGATACTAACCGATAGTTGTTGAAGAAGAAAGGTGGGATGCCTACCGGGGCATCCCCAAGCTTAGATGCTTGAGACTTCTTGAAATATTATCTTGGGGTGCCTTGGGCATCCCCAATATTGAGCTTTTGTGTTTTCTTAATTCCTCTCATATCATGGTTTCTCTTCTTTTTATCAAAAGCTTCATTCACATCAAACTCAACAAGAACTCGTGAGATAGGTTAGTATAAACCAATGCAAAACCTTATCATCTTCTACTGTAAGAAATCATTAACATTATTATTCAACATTTCATACTAAATGTCTCTGAATATTTAATACTCCTATCCTCAAATAGAATCATTAAACAGGCAAACATATGCCAACAATGCAAACATAACAGCAATCTGCCAAAACAGTACAGTCTGTAAAGAATGCAAGAATATCAATACTTCCCTGACTCCAAAAATTATGACCTAAAATTCCCACTGTAATAAATTTATCAGATCTCAGTGTGCAAAATGATTCAACGTTATACCATTCTCTGACTTTTCTAGGGAATTTTTGCAACAGCGGTGAACTTTCTGTTTTCAAACAGCAACATGTATACTTGAAAAATAAGCATGGCAAAGGCTATCCTTGACTTTTTATTGAAACTAAAGATGCAAAACATTAATCTAAATAACAGAAATAAAAAACTAACAAAATAAAATGACACTCCAAGGAAAACACATATCATGTGGTGAATAAAAATACAGCCCCAAGTAAAGTTACCGATGAACGAAGACGAAAGAGGGGATGCCTTCCGGGGCATCCCCAAGCTTAGGCTCTTGGTTGTCCTTGGATATTACCTTGGGGTGCCTTGGGCATCCCCAAGCTTTGGCTCTTGCCACTCCTTATTCCATAGTCCATCGAAGCTTTACCCAAAACTTGAAAACTCCAACCACACAAAACTCAAAACAAAGCTCGTAAGCTCCGTTAGTATAAGAAAATAAAACCACCACTTAGGTACTGTAATGAACTCATTCTTAATTCATATTGGTGTAATATTTACTGTATTCTAACTTCTCTATGGTTCATACCACTTAATACTAGCCATAGATGCATCAAAATAAGCAAACAACACAATGAAAACAGAATCTGTGAAAAACAGAACAGTCTGTAGTAATCTGTATCAAATGTATACTTATGGAACTTAAAAAAATATGAAATAAATTTATGGACCTGAGCAATTTGTCTATTAATCATCTTCAAAAAGAATCAGCCTAAAATCACTCTCCAGTAAAACACAACAGCTAATCTCGTGAGCGCTAAAGTTTCTGTTTTTCACAGCAAGATCACATAAAGTTCACCCAAGTCTTCCCAAAGGTTCTACTTGGCACTTTATAGAAACAAAAGCTATAAAACATGATTACTACAGTAACATAATCATGTGGACACACAAACACAGTAAGTATAAATGCTGGGTTGTCTCCCAACAAGCGCTTTTCTTTAATGCCTTTCTAGCTAGGCATGATGATGACAATGATGCTCACATAAAAGATAAGAATTGAAACATATCGGGACCATCATGAAGAATATGGCTAGCACATTTAAGTCTAACCCACTTCCTATGCATAGGGATTTTGTGAGAAAACAACTTATGGGAACAAGAATCAACTTGCATAGGAAGGTAAAACAAGCATAACTTCAAAACTTTAAGCACATAGAGAGGAAACTTGATATTATTGCAATTCCTACAAGCATATGTTCCTCTCTCATAATAATTTTCAGTAGCATCATGAATGAATTCAACAATATAACCAGCACCTAAAGAATTCTTTTCATGATCTACAAACATAAATTTTTTAAAACTCTCCACATAAGCAAAATTCTTCTCATTAATAGTAGTGGGAGCAAACTCAACAAAATAATTATCATGTGAGGCATAATCCAATTGAAAACTAAAATCACGATGACAAGTTTCATGGTTATTATTATCCTTAATAGCATACAAGTCATCACAATAATCATCATAGATAGCAACTTTGTTCTCATAATCAATTGGAACCTCTTCCGAAATAGTGGAATCATCACTAAATAAAGTTGACACTCTTCCAAATCCACTTTCATATTCATCACAAATAGATTCAACATCCTCCAAAATAGTGGGATCACTACTTCCTAAAGTTGACACTCTTCCGAACCCACTTTCATCAATATAATCATCATAGGTAGGAGGCATGCTATAATCATAACAACTTTGCATATCAAAACTTGGGATGCTAAAAATATCATCTTCATTAAACATAGCATCCCCAAGCTTGGGACAAACATTAATTTCAGCAAATATATTCTCAAATATTTCATACTCATCAAACATAGCTTCCCCAAGCTTGGGCCCTTTCATATCATAAGCATAATCACTCTCATCATTAAAAATATGGATAGCACCAATAGTAAATCAAATATCATCATCACAATGAGTAGTAGGAGCAACATCATTTGGGAGGGATACCTTTCTACCTTTGTTTCTCCTTCTTTTCTTTTTCTTCTTCACATTATGTGTAGGTTCAACCTTCCTCTTTGAGCTCCTTATTGATGCGATTGGTTGAATAGAAAGCTCCTCCTCGTTACCTGATTCATCATGAGAAATAATAGGAGGATATTGGGAAGTCTCTTCCCTTCCATTAGTATTCTCATCATCTTCTATTTGTTTCCTTTTCTTTATGTAATTGGCAATATAAGGATTTTCAATGCAATTCTCCACACAAAACATATAAATATCCTCTAGATCAAAATCAAGAAATCTATCAAGATTAAATTTTGGAATACCCGTAGTTATACGTTTCATTTCTTCATAACCCAAAAGAAGGCTAAGCTCTTTATGATGCTCAAAGGTAATCAAATTATCACAATATTTGGAAACGACTTGATCATGAAACAAATAGCATTGGAGCTTTAAATGACCATGTTCATTGCAAAGTTCACAAGGGGTACTATAAATATTGAATCTTTCAGCACATTCATCTAGCTCTTCTTGCAACAATTTGGTTTCTAAGTACTTATGACTCTTGCAATATCTATCTTCCCTATTTGGTTTGTACTTACAAACCCAATGCACTCCACAAAAATTGACATGTTTATAGGAGACATTTTCATCATAACTAGTGCAATCATCATTAGCATCATGGATATTCAAAGAATTTGTACTAACAACATTGCAATCATGCTCATCATTCAAATATTTAGTGCCAAACAATTTAGAGATTTCTTCTTCTAGCACTTGAGCACAATTATCATTTCCATCATACTCACGAAAGATATTAAAAAGATGAAGCGTATGAGACAAACTCAAGTCCATTTTTTTGTAGTTTTCCTTATAAACTAAACTAGTGATAAAACAAGAAACAAAAAGATTCGATCGCAAGATCTAAAGATATACCTTCAAGCACTCATCTCCCTGGCAAGCGGCGCCAGAAAAGAGCTTAGTTGACAGGGTGTGAGTTAGCGCCCTTTACCTAGCCTCCCCGGCAACGACGCCAGAAAAGAGCTTGATGTCTACTACACAACCTTCTTCTTGTAGACGTTGTTGGGCCTGCAAGTGCACAGGTTTGTAGGACAGTAGCAAATTTCCCTCAAGTGGATGACCTAAGGTTTATCAATCCGTAGGAGGCGTAGGATGAAGATGGTCTCTCTCAAACAACCCTGCAACCAAATAACAAAGAGTATCTTGTGTCCCCAACACACCCAATACAATGGTAAATTGTATAGGTGCACTAGTTCGGTGAAGAGATGAAGATACAAGTGCAATATGGACGGTAGATAAAGGTACTTGTAATCTGAAATAATAAAAACAACAAGGTAACGAGCGATGAAAGTGAGCGTAAACGGTATAGCAATGATAGGAAACAAGGCCTAGGGTTCATACTTTCACTAGTGCAGGTTCTCACAACAATAATAAAATAGATATATCATATAACAAGCCCTCAACATGCAACAAAGAGTCACTCCAAAGCCACTAATAGCAGAGAACAAACGTAGAGATTATGGTAGGGTACGAAACTACCTCAAAGTTATTCTTTCAGAAAAATCTATAAAAGAGTTCGTACTAGAATAACACCTTAAGACACAAATCAACCAAAACCCTAATGTCACCTAGATACTCCATTGTCACCTCAAGTATCCGTGGGCATGATTATACGATATGCATCACACAATCTCAGATTCATCCAACCAACATAGAAGTACTTCAAAGAGTGCCCCAAAGCTACTACCGGAGAGTCAAGAACATGTGCCAACCCCTATGCATAGGTTCCCAATGTCACAAAACCCGCAAGTTGATCACCAAAACATACATCACGTGGATCGCAAGACATACATCAGGTGTTCTCATAAAAGACTCAATCCGATAAGATAACTTCAAAGGGGAAAACTCAATTCATCACAAGAGAGTAGAGGGGGAGAAACATCATAAGATCCAACTACAATAGCAAAGCTCGGGATACATCAAGATTGTGCCATAGAGGGAACACGAGAGAGAACAAGAGAGAGAGAGAGAGATCAAACACATAGCTACTCGTACATACCCTCATCCCCGATGGTGAACTACTCCCTCCTCGTCATGGAGAGCGCCAGGATGATGAAGATGTCCACCACAGATAATCACGGCAAGACATACATCAAGTGTTCTCATAAAGACTCAATCCGATAAAATAACTTCAAAGGGGAAACTCAATTCATCACAAGAGAGTAGAGGGGGAGAAACATCATAAGATCCAACTACAATAGCAAAGCTCGGGATACATCAAGATCGTATCACCTCAAGAACACGAGAGAGAGAGATCAAACACATAGCTACTGGTACATACCCTCAGCCCCGAGGGTGAACTACTCCCTCCTCGTCATGGATAGCACCGGGATGATGAAGATGGCCTCCGGTGATGGGATCCCCCTCCGGCAGGGTGCCGGAACAGGGTCCCGACTGGTTTTTGGTGGCTACAGAGGCTAGCGGCGGCGGAACTCCCGATCTAGATTTTGTTCTGGAAGTTTTAGGGTACGTAGGTATATATGGGTGAAAGGAGAACGTCGGTGGAGCTTCGGGGGGGGCCACGAGGCAGGGGGGCGCGCCCAGGGGGGGTGGGCGCGCCCCCCACCCTCGTGGCCAGCTCCCGCATCTTCTAACATGGGGTCCAAGTCCATCACGTGGGTTTCCTTCCAAAAGTAACTTCTCCAGTTGATTTTGTTCCGTTTTGACTCCGTCTGATATTCCTTTTCCTCGAAACACTGAAATAGGCATAAAACAGCAAATCTGGGCTGGGCCTCCGGTTAATAGGCTAGTCCCAAAAATAATATAGAAGTGGATAATAAAGCCCATAATCATTCAAAACAGATAATATAATAGTATGAATGCTTCATAAATTATAGATACGTTGGAGACGTATCATTGTACGTCTTTACGATCCGACCGATCATGTCCCGAACTTATGGCACCTACGAGTTCAGCACACGTTCAGCTCGATAATGTCTCTCAAACTCCGATCCAGCCAAGCTTTGAGGGAGAGTTCCGTCAGCACGACGGCGTGGTGACGATGATGATGTTCTATCGATGCAGGGCTTCGCCTAAGCACCGCTATGATATTATCGAGGTGGTCTATGGTGGAGGGGGGCACCGCACACGGCTAAGAGATCCAAGGGATTAATTGTTGTCCCTATGGGGTGCCCCCTCCTCCGTATATAAAGGAGGGGAGGAGGGGGCCGGCCAGGAGGAGGAGGTGCGCCGAAGGGGGGAGTCCTACTCCCACCGGGAGTAGGACTCCTCCTTTTCCTACTTGGAGAGGGAGAGGGAAGGAAGAGGAAGGAGGGAGGAAGGAAAGGGGGGGGGGGCTGATACGTCTCCAACGTATCTATAATTTATGATTGCTCCATGCTACTTTATCTACTGTTTTAGGCAATATTGGGCTTTATTATCCACTTTTATATTATTTTTGGGAATAACCTATTAACCGGAGGCCCAGCCCAGATTTGTTGTTTTATGCCTATTTCAGTGTTTCGAGGAAAAGGAATATCAGATGGAGTCAAAACGGAACGAAGTCAACTGGAGAAGTTATTTTTGGAAGGAAAGCCACCCGGTGGACTTCGAATGCACGTCAGGAAAGAAGGGAGGGGCTCACGAGAGTGGGGGGCGCGCCCACCCCCTGGGGCACGCCCCGTGCCTCGTGGCCCCCCCTTGCTCCACCGACGTGCTGCTTTCACCCATATATACCTACATACCCTAAAACTTCCAGAACAGAAGATAGATTAGGAGTTCCACCGCCGCAAGCCTCCAGAGCCACGAAAAACCAATTGGGACCCTGTCCCGGCACCCTGCCGGAGGGGGGAACCCTCACCGATGGCCATCTTCATCATCCCGGCGCTCTCCATGATGAGGAGGGAGTAGTTCACCATCGGGGCTGAGGGTATGTACCAGTAGCTATGTGTTTGATCTCTCTCTCTCTCTCTCTTGTTATCTCTCGTGTTCCCTCTAGGGCACAATCTTGATGTATACCGAGCTTTGCTATTGTAGTTGGATCTTATGATGTTTCTCCCCCTCTACTCTCTTGTGATGAATTGAGTTTTCCCCTTTGAAGTTATCTTATCGGATTGATTCTTTTATGAGAACACTTGATGTATGTCTTAAGATCCACGTGATGTATGTTTTGGTGATCAACTTGCGGGTTTCGTGACATTGGGAACCTATGCATAGGGGTTGGCACATGTTCTTGACTCTCCGGTAGTAGCTTTGGGGCACTCTTTGAAGTACTTCTATGTTGGTTGGATGAATCTGAGATTGTGTGACGCATATCGTATAATCATGCCCACGGATACTTGAGGTGACAATGGAGTATCTAGGTGACATTAGGGTTTTGGTTGATTTGTGTCTTAAGGTGTTATTATAGTACGAACTCTTTTATAGATTGATCCGAAAGAATAACTTTGAGGTAGTTTCGTACCCTACCATAATCTCTATGTTTGTTCTCTGCTATTAGTGGCTTTGGAGTGACTCTTTGTTGCATGTTGAGGGCTTGTTATATGATCTATCTATGTTATTATTGTTGTGAGAACCTGCACTAGTGAAAGTATGAACCCCAGGCCTTGTTTCCTATCATTGCAATACCGTTTACGCTCACTTTTATCGCTCGTTACCTTGCTGTTTTTATTATTTCAGATTACAAATACCTTTATCTACCATCCATATTGCACTTGTATATTCATCTCTTCACCGAACTAGTGCACCTATACAATTTACCATTGTATTGGGTGTGTTGGGGACACAAGAGACTCTTTGTTATTTGGTTGTAGGTTGTTTGAGAGAGACCATCTCCATCCTACGCCTCCTACGTATTGATAAACCTTAGGTCATCCACTTGAGGGAAATTTGCTACTGTCCTACAAACCTGTGCACTTGCAGGCCCAACAACATCTACAAGAAGAAGGTTGTGTAGTATCGGAGGGCATGAACCATAGGGAAGTTATAATACAGTAGGTTTTACACCAATATGAATTTAGAATGAGTTCATTACAGTACCTAAGTGGTGGTTTTATTTTCTTATACTAACGGAGCTTACGAGTTTTGTGTTGAGTTTTGTGTGGTTGAAGTTTTTAAGTTTTGGGTGAGGATTCGATGGACTATGGAATAAGGAGTGGCAAGAGCCAAAGCTTGGGGATGCCCAAGGCACCCCAAGGTAATATCCAAGGACAACCAAGAGCCTAAGCTTGGGAATGCCCCGGAAGGCATCCCCTCTTTCGTCTTCGTTCATCGGTAACTTTACTTGGAGCTATATTTTTATTCACCACATGATATGTGTTTTTCTTGGAGCGTCATTTTATTTTGTTAGTTTTTGCTTTCTGTTAGTTAGAATAATGTTTTGCATCTTTAGTTTCAATAAAAAAGTCAAGGATAGCCTTTGCCATGCTTATTTTGCTAGTATACATGTTGCTGTTTGAAAACAGAAAGTTTACCGCTGTTGCAAAAATTCCCTAGAAAAGTCAGAGAATGGTATAACGTTGAATATTTTTGCATATTAAGCTCTGATAAATTTATTACTGTGGGAATTTTAGTTCATAATTTTTGGAGTCAGGGAAGTATTGATACTCTTGCATTCTTTACAGACTGTACTGTTTTGGCAGATTGCTGTTATGTTTGCATATGTTTGCTTGTTTAATGATCCTATTTGAGGATAGGAGTATTAAATATGCAGAGGCATTTAGTATTCAATGTTGAATAATAATTTTAGTGATTTGTTACAGTATAAGATGATATGGTTTTGCATTGGTTTATACTAACCTATCTCACGAGTTCTTTTTGAGTTTGTTGTGAATGAAGCTTTTGATAAAAAGAGAAACCATGATATGAGAGGAATTAAGGAGACACAAAAGCTTGGGGATGCCCAGGGCACCCCAAGATAATATTTCAAGAAGTATCAAGCATCTAAGCTTGGGGATGCCCCGATAGGCATCCCACCTTTCTTCTTCAACAACTATCGGTTAGTATCGGTTGAGCCTAAGTTTTTACTTCTTCACATTAGTTGTGCTATCCTTGCAATGTAATTTTATTTAGCTTTGCTTGCTGTTTGAATAAAGTATCAAGATCTAAAATTATTAAATGGGAGAGTCTTCACATAGTTGCATAATTATTCGACTACTCATTGATCTTCACTTATATCTTTCGGAGTAGTTTGTCATTTTCTCTAGTGCTTCACTTATATCTTTTAGAGCACAATGGTGGTTTTATTTTGAAGAAATATATGAACTCTCATGCTTCACTTATATTATTTTGAGAGTCATTAATAGCATGATAATTTGCTTAATTTTAATATACTTGGTATTCAAGATATGTGGAACTTGATTTTGAGTGCGCTGAATACTAAGATAAGTTTGATGCTTGATAATTGTTTTGAGATATGGAGGTGATAATATCAAAGTGTTGCTAGTTGGGTGATTATGAATTTAAAGAATGCTTGTGTTGAAGTTTGTGATTCCCGTAGCATGCATGTATGGTGAAGCGCTTTGTGATGAAGTCGGAGCACAATTTTATTTATTGATTGTCTTCCTTATGAGTGCTGGTCGGGGACGAGCGATGGTCTTTTCCTACCAATCTATCCCCCTAGGAGCATGCATGTAGTGCTTTGGTTTTTGATGACTTCTAAATTTTTGCAACAAGTGCATGAGTTCTTTTTATTAATGTTGAGTCCATGGATTATACGCACCCTTTCACCCTTCCATTATTGCTAGCCTCTCTTGTGCCGTGCAACTTTCGCCGGTACCATACACCCACCATATACCTTCCTCAAAACAGACACCATACCTACCTATTATGGCTTTACCTAGCCATTCCGTGATATATTGCCATGCAACTTTCCAGCGTTCCGTTCATATGACACACATTACTTTTGTCATATTGCTTTTTGCATGAACATGTAGTTGACATTGTATTTGTGGCAAACCCACCGTTCGTAATTTTTTCATACATGTCACTCTTGATTCATTGCATATCCCGGTACACCACTGGAGGAATTCATATAGAGTCATATTTTGTTCTAAGTATCGAGTTGTAATTGTTGAGTTGTAAGAAAAATAAAAGTGTGATGATCATCATTATTAGAGCATTGTCCCAGTGAGGAAAGGATGATGGAGACTATGATTCCCCCATAAGTCAGGATGAGACTCCGGACGATATATAAAAAAAAGAGGCCAAAAAAGAGGATAAAAGGCCCAAATAAAAAATAAAAAATAAAAAAATATGAGAGAAAAAGAGAGAAGGGACAATGCTACTATCCTTTTACCACACTTGTGCTTCAAAGTAGCACCATGATCTTCATGATAGAGAGTCTCATATGTTGTCACTTTCATATACTAGTGGGAATTTTTCATTATAGAACTTGGCTTGTATATTCCAATGATGGGCTTCCTCAAATGCCCTAGGTCTTCGTGAGCAAGCGAGTTGGATGCACACCCACTTAGTTTCTTTTGTTGAGCTCTCATATATTTATAGCTCTAGTGCATTCGTTGCATGGCAATCCCTACTCACTCACATTGTTATCTATTAATGGGCATCTCCATAGCCCGTTGATACGCCTAGTTGATGTGAGACTATCTTCTCCTTTTTTTGTCTTCTCCACAACCACCATTCTATTCCACATATAGTGCTATGTCCATGGCTCACGCTCATGTATTGCGTGAAAGTTGAAAGAGTTTGAGATTATTAAAGTATGAAACAATTGCTTGGCTTGTCATCGGGGTTGTGCATGATTAAATACTTTGTGTGATGAAGATAGAGCAATAGCCAGACTATATGATTTTGTAGGGATAACTTTCTTTAGCCATTCTATTTTGAGAAGACATGATTGCTTTGATTAGTATGCTTGAAGTATTATTATTTTTATGTCAATATGAACTTTTGTCTTGAATCTTTCGGATCTGAATATTCATACCACGATTAAGAAGATTTACATTGAAATTATGCCAAAGTATCACTCCGCATCAAAAATTCTCTTTTTATCATTTACCTACTTGAGGACGAGCAGGAATTAAGCTTGGGGATGCTTGATACGTCTCCAACGTATCTATAATTTTTGATTGCTCCATGCTACTTTATCTACTGTTTTAGGCAATATTGGGCTTTATTATCCACTTTTATATTATTTTTGGGTCTAACCTATTAACTGGAGGCCCAGCACAGATTTGCTGTTTTATGCCTATTTCAGTGTTTCGATGAAAAGGAATATCAGACGGAGTCAAAACGGAACGAAATCAACTGGAGAAGTTATTTTTGGAAGGAAAGCCACCCGATGGACTTGGAGTGCATGTCAGGAAAGAAGGGAGGTGCTCACGAGGGTGGGGGGCGCGCCCACCCCCTAGAGCGCACCCCCCTGCATCGTGGCCCCCCCCTTCGGTCCACCGACGTGCTTCTTTCACCCATATATACCTACGTACCCTAAAACTTCCAGAACAGAAGATAGATCGGGAGTTCCGCCGCCGCAAGCCTCCAGAGGCATGAAAAACCAATCGAGGCCCTCTTTCGGCACCCTGCCAGAGGGGGGAACCCTCACCAGTGGCCATCTTCATCATCCCGACGCTCTCCATGACGAGGAGGGAGTAGTTCACCCTGGGGGCTGAGGGTATGTACCAGTAGCTATGTGTTTGATCTCTCTCTCTCTCTCTCGTGTTCTCTCTCGTGTTCCCTCTATGGCACGATCTTGATGTATCCCGAGCTTTGCTATTGTAGTTGGATCTTATGATGTTTCTCCCCCTCTACTCTCTTGTGATGAATTGAGGTTTCCCCTTTGAAGTTATCTTATCGGATTGAGTCTTTTATGAGAACACTTGATGTATGTCTTGCGATCCACATGATGTATGTTTTGGTGATCAACTTGCGGGTTTCGTGACATTGGGAACCTATGCATAGGGGTTGGCACACGTTCTTGACTCTCCGGTAGTAGCTTTGGGGCACTCTTTGAAGTACTTCTAAGTTGGTTGGATGAATCTCAGATTGTGTGACGCATATCGTATAATCATGCCCACGGATACTTGAGGTGACAATGGAGTATCTAGGTGACATTAGGGTTTTGGTTGATTTGTGTCTTGAGGTGTTATTCTAGTACGAACTCTTTTATAGATTGATCCGAAAGAATAACTTTGAGGTGGTTTCGTACCCTACCATAATCTCTATGTTTGTTCTCCGCTATTAGTGGCTTTGGAGTGACTCTTTGTTGCATGTTGAGGTCTTGTTATATGATCTATCTATGTTATTATTATTGAGAGAACTTGCACTAGTGAAATTATGAACCCTAGGCCTTGTTTCCTATCATTGCAATACCATTTACGCTCACTTTTATCACTCGTTACCTTGCTGTTTTTATTATTTCAGATTACAAATACCTTTATCTACCATCCATATTGCACTTGTATCTTCATCTCTTCGCCGAAGTAGTGCACCTATACAATTTACCATTGTATTGGGTGTGTTGGGGACACAAGAGACTCTTTGTTATTTGGTTGCAGGGTTGTTTGAGAGAGACCATCTTCATCCTACGCCTCCTACAGATTGATAAACCTTAGGTCATCCACTTGAGGGAAATTTGCTACTGTCCTAAAACCTGTGCACTTGCAGGCCCAACAACGTCTACAAGAAGAAGGTTGTGTAGTAGACATTAGGGGCCCCCTCCCAATTAGGATTGGGCTTGGGGGGGGGGGCTCCCTTGCTCCTTTCTCCTCCTTTCCACTAAAGCCCATATACCTCCCGGGGGGTTCCGATAACCTCCCAGTGCTCCGGTATTATCCCGATCTCACCCGGAACCATTCCGGTGTCCAAATATAGTCGTCCAATATATCAATCTTTATGTCTCGACCATTTCGAGACTCCTCGTCATGTCCGTGATCATATCCGGGACTCTGAACTACCTTCGGTACATCAAAACATATAAACTCATAATATAACCGTCATCGAACTTTAAGCGTGCGGACCCTACGGGTTCGAGAACTATGTAGACTTGACCGAGACACGTCTCCGGTCAATAACCAATAGCGGAACCTGGATGCTCATATTGGCTCCCACATATTTTATGAAGATCTTTATCGGTCAAACCGCATGACGACATACGTTGTTCCCTTTGTCATCGGTATGTTACTTGCCCGAGATTCGATCGTTGGTATCTCAATACCTAGTTCAATTTCGTTACCAGCAAGTCTCTTTACTTGTTCCGTAATACATCATCCCTCAACTAACTCATTAGTTGCAATACTTGCAAGGCTTATTGTGATGTGCGTTACCGAGTGGGCCCAGAGATACCTCTCCGACAATCGGAGTGACAAATCCTAATCTCGAAATACACCAACCCAACAAGTACCTTTGGAGACACCTTTAGAGCACCTTTATAATCACCCAATTACGTTGTGATGTTTGGTAGCACACAAAGTGTTCCTCCGGTAAACGGGAGTTTCATAATCTCATAGTCATAGGAGCATGTATAAGTCATGAAGAAAGCAATAGCAACATACTAAACGATCAAGTGCTAAGCTAACGGAATGGGTCAAGTCAATCACATCATTCTCCTAATGATGTGATCCCGTTAATCAAATGACAACTCTTTGTCCATGGCTAGGAAACATAACCATCTTTGATTAATGAGCTAGTCAAGTAGAGGCATACTAGTGACACTCAGTTTGTCTATGTATTCACACATGTATCATGTTTCCTGTTAATACAATTCTAGCATGAATAATAAACATTTATTATGATGTAAGGAAATAAATAATAACTTTATTATTGCCTCTAGGGCATCTTTCCTTCAGTTGCTGCTATGGGAGGTAATAACTCGCCGACTGTCCTCCTTATAGCTCTTCCTTTTTAGTCTTTTGAACCGAGTAACTCCACTCGAATAGATGTGCGTAGTGAAAACCGTCAACTCCAAGGTCGACTGAAGAATGTTATTTCTTTAGTCCAAATTAAGCAGGCTCTAGAGCAGAAGGACAATGTCCTTGCCACAGCAGAGAAAGAGGCGCGAGAGAAAACAGAGCTTGCTGACAAGAAGTTGGCTTCAGTCAGCAAGTTAGAAGAGGAGAACACCAAGCTGAAGACTGCTATTACTGAAGCCAACAAGGAGGTTGCGAAGCTGAAGAAGGACAAGGAGACTCTGACCGACAAGGTTGGGGATCTCACTATGAAGAAGGGCAAACTGGAGGCTTATCTGGGAAGGCTTGCTGAGAAGCTGGTCTCTCGTCCGACTGATTTGTGATTGTCGACTCATTATATAACTGTCGACTCACCACTTTTCTGACATTACAG
Organism: Triticum aestivum; assembly: GCF_018294505.1. Lineage (NCBI taxonomy): Eukaryota > Viridiplantae > Streptophyta > Magnoliopsida > Poales > Poaceae > Triticum > Triticum aestivum. The sequence goes on along the minus strand of NC_057798.1, from coordinate 50,197,427 downwards.
AATTCTGTAAATACTTCAAAGCAAAGACTAGGTGTATCGAGACAGATCTTGACCCCATAAACTCTCCCGTCAAGGATGACGTCGCGATGAACATGCTGCTATTGGAGTTTCGTCTGGACATTGATATGGATTATCTTGCTCGTCTGAAGGTGGCAGTGTCGCGGATTGACACAGAGCTCTGGCCCCGAGCAGAATTACAGAATAATCTCGAGTTCCTGATGACTCAACTGAATGAAATCCCTGGTCGAGTGCAAGAGTGGAAGAAGTCATCTGCTCGTTCTGGCGCCGATGTGGCTCTGTCTTTGGTACGAGTCCACTGCAAGGAGGTCAGAGAAGACAAGCTGGCGGCTCTCAAGGTTGCCAACACCAAGAAGCTCAACTTCCAGTCCTTCATGGATACCTTCATCGATGCTGCTACTCGTATCGCAGACAACATTGACCTTGACAACTTCGTCGAGCTAGCAAGTCTTCCTCCTGCTGAGTGAACAAACATTATGCTCCACCTTTATTTGCCTTGGAATGCCGAGTGGTTTTGTAACCGTTAAACTCTTTCAGGCCTGATGCATGAGTACTTCTGCCCGTGGTTCTGAACTTTGCTGGGTTTATCTGAACTTGGTTTTTCTTTGAATATGGTGACTTCGTCTTCACCACTTTTGGATCTTTTCCTATTCCATGTGGAACTTAACTTCTCACTCAGAACTAAGGTTGTACTTGTGACACAGCTCAGACGACATGCTCGATTGGCACCTCATTGTCCTTGCAGATCGGGATGGAGCATACGTTGTACTTGTGACGTAGCTCAGACGACATGCTCGATTGGCACCTCATCGTTCTTGCAGATTGGATGGAGCGTACGTTGTACTTGTCACACAGCTTAGAGGATCTTTGTAACTTAGGCGAGTGTGGGGTCGCAGCTAAGCCTTTGAGTGGGAGGGTTGCTCTCCACTCAGAGTAGTTTTTTTAACTTAAGGGAGTACGGGGTTGCGGCTAAGTCCCCGAGTGGGAGGATTGCTCTCCACTCATAATGGTTTTTAACTTAGGCGAGTACGGGGTCGCTGTCGTGGTACAAAGACTGATAGTAAGAGTAGGGGGTACATATGAGGAAGCAAGGTCCTAGCTATGGTGAGATTGTACGCAAGTATTTACGAGTTTAGGCCCCTCTCGGAGGAGGTACAAGATCTACATCTCGGTGCCCTGAGGCGGTCGACTGGATTATAGTGTGTGTTACAGGGGGTGCGAACTCTTGTGCCAGAGGAGGGGGTGGCTTATATAGAGTACGCCAGGACCCCATCCAGCCCCAGTTACAAGGAGTTCAATGTACATAAAGATAGGGCATTACTGGTAATGCCAGCTATAAAGTGCTATTAATGCCCTTGAAGACTACAGAGTGAATGCTTGATCGTTGTTGTCCTGTGCGACTCCTGGCCTTCAGTAGGTCGAGTGGTTTCTTGTATGGTCGAGTGATATCAGGAAGGAGGGGTACCCGAGTGATATGACTGGTCGAGTCGATTGCACTCGACGTCTTCAATTGGTACTCCCTGTTGTCTTTGGGGTGCCTTTGCTTCTAGGATAGTGACCTTGGGTAGGGCGTATATGTGAGGCCTATGACCCTACCCTAGGTATATATCCTCATCATTAGCTCCCGAATGGATTGAGGCCCGAGTGAAAAGAAGATTGAAGTTAATCTTGCCTTGACTGACGTGCTTCACAACTACTCGAGTTGGACTGGAGGCCCATGTTGAAACTGCGGCTTCGTTTCAGTCGCCTTGATTGATTCAGAAGTTGTCGAGTGGATTTGCACCGCCACTCCGTCGAGCGTTACCTTTGACGCGAAATCTTTCACGCGATTGGTTATGGTGTGTCCCGAATCTCGTGGGATTCGAAATTTTGGGGAAGCACGTGAGGCAGAGTGCGCCGCAGTGAGCGGGATGGATAGACAAGGGCGCCTCGATCGCCGCACCACCTTTTTCGCCACGTACTCAGCGTGCGACTGTTGCGGGATTTGACAGGATCGCTCGGGCCCATGCGTCAGCCACTCAGAAGTGGGTCTTTATAAGGCGTCGGGGCCGAGGCGTCCGCACTGTGTGCACCCATCCCCCCCCTTTCTCCTCTGCTTCTCCGCTGCCCCTTTCTCCTCCGTTCTCGACGCTGCTGCGCCGCCACCATTGTGAAGGATAGGACGACAGCGCTGGAACGTGCGAAGAAGGCGGAGGGGTGGAGAAGGGCAAGAAAACGAACCGGGAGTAGTCGTCAAGGTCCGGGCTGCCGGCGGGCACTACAAGAACTATCTCAACTTGCGACCCTCGCTATTGGTCACTGAAAGGTCATTGTTTTTCATTTGCGACCTTTTTGTGACAAAATCACAAGATTAAAAGCTGGTGGTCATAAACTGAAATTAACGAACTTCTTCGGGATAAGGTCGTAGACGTTTATGACCAAAATAAAAGGTAGTTGAACCCATGACCTTTTGTTTTGGTCACTGGTTGTCTGCCCAGGCCACGTCGGATTTGACGTGGCAATCTGACGTGGCAAAATTGCGACCAAATGAAAAGGTCGTTCATAAGATTCAACCCGGCCTGATTCGGTGTTTTACATGGGCCGAGCCCAACAATTCAGCCTTTCCATATATTTTTTCCTGTCAAGTTTTGGTTGACTTCATGGGCCAAGCCTAACATTGCAGCCTTTTTATCTTTTTTTTAAATGAGTCCAGCCCAATGTTTACCAGGTTTTTATTTCCTGGGCCTTGGCCTTTCCAAATTCATTTATTTTCATTTTAGTTTTTTACCCAAAATATTTGTCCAATATAATTTGATCCTTGGCCTCTTTAAGGTCCAACTCCAGCCTATTTAACGAACATTTTCAAACCAGTTTGAATAACAATATGAATCAAGTTACCACAAATTAGCTGAATATTACAGAAATATCTCAGAACACACATTCTACAAATTTCCATCACATATGTATTTTATACAGATCCAAGCAACCTACAATATGTTGTAGTCAAGCATTCACGTGCTGGAATACTCTAGAATAGAAAAAATAAATAGAACAAGCCTATCTACTGATTCACGACAAGAAAACATTGTAATCTGCTTCTTCAAGTACTACTTCTTCCTTTTGCAAAACATCTGGACATTCAAAAGAGAACAAAAAGTATGTCACTGATAGAAGAAATATTATAGAGATACTTTTAAAATAAAAACTAAAGACACACCAGTATTTTATCATTCTATTTATTCTTATTTTGACAAGATCATTCTACTTATCTGGAATAGGCATATTCATCAAAAAAGGGAATTGAATTGGCACATATGACAAACTTAGCAAGAAATAAACATTGAATGTTTCACATACATGACAAGGTTTAAAAATGATCATTCAAAGTTATAGTAGATCAAAGTTCCATTTGAGTATAAGGAACAATACTCATATTCAATCAATAAGCAACTATGTCAAAATTAATTCATATTTACTAATGTGTGTGTCAAATGATACATGTAATAGGACAGCGGCGTTAATACTAATCAGGTTACTCAATCATAAGGCATGTGAGCAGGATTGATGAATATGGCATGAAAAACCAGTAATGTGAAACTGTACATACATGAAGAACACAAACCAAAGTAAAATTGTTTAAGAAAGGGCAAATGGGCAACTTTGACACATCAGGGTCAGTTGGAAATATACTCACAGCCCTGCAAATAACAATGTGCATCAAACAAGAAACCACCAGAGATAAAGCATCTAGGGAAACCGAATATGGTGTCCACTTTATGCTACAGCATCATTATCAGGATTAAAACGACATATGGATATTCAGTACTGGATTAGACCATATATAGTACCACTACACCAAAATAGGACGCCTTATGCGGCTGTGCACCATCTTACTTTTGTCTCTGGTCCAGATGTCAATGGCTGCAGTTGCTTCTCTGGTCCAGATGTGTCTTCCTCTCCATACAAACCAAATTTCACAAACTGCTGGAGCATTCTTTGCCATAAAATATTCTTTGTTGTGGCCCACTTTTAACTTGAAGCAGGTGCATTTTTAGATGCAGAGGACTGAAGTTAGGTAAGTGATAAAAAGCATCTACCAAAAAAGTTGATCTCCACAAACTCAGCAAGTGGATAACAGCCACTATTCATATTTTAATCCAAGAATCCTGAGGCTATCAGATCAGAGCCAAGCCACAACTGACGCTTCCCCTCACACTAATAGCATATCATTATTATTGGTTAATTCATGCTAGTATCGACATGGTAGAAAGAAAGAAAACTACCTCTAGCTTGATGTCCTCAGGCTCAGGAATGTACTCCTTGTCATCCCAGTCTTCAAGCTGCAATCACAAAACACATCAGCCTCTAGCACTTGAAAAGAGCAAGCAAAAAAATTATAAGCAAACTCCACAATGTACAATAGTAGTTCTACCAGTAGTAACAGATGGAGGCAATTGGCTCACCTGCAGTAGCTGTCCAGGAGCAAAGTTGAGGATGCATGGGGCAGGAGTAGCAAGATGCAGCTTGGGGACATGGTCAGGGAACACAACTAGCAGCAACAGCTTGGGGACGTGGTCCGGGAACACAACGAGCAGCAACAGCAGGTCCACGGAACACAACCTGAAATCACATGGGAAGTTATTTACGCTGTAATTTTACTAACAGGAGATCATACAAACCTACTTTAGTACTGATTTGTGTATATATAAGTCCCAAAGCCAGTCCAATTTGAGAACTTAAGATCTGAATTCGAACATTCTAAATTTCACAGTTAGTTGAGGCTAACTTTTTTAGATGTAATGTAACAATTGAGACATCCATGGGGCACAACTTAGTTAGCTACTAATGTTTAGCAAATTCAAAGATTGTATGTTCTAGCTAACAAAAATATAATACCATGCTTAGGAACTAATTAGATAAGCTAAGATCACAAAACATAAACAAGACAAGAATTGCTAGTTCTGGTATCTTGTATCCTATGATGCCAGAGATGATTGATGGAGGCACACAAATATCATAAAGAAATATGCACAGATTATGATTGAAATCTTGCTAGCGAGCAGTCAAGTATTACTCCTTTGCATGGTAGGATACAAATATTATAAACGTTGCTTCACGGCCCCTGATTACTTGCTCGTTGCGCGGAAATTTTAATCAGTGCCACAACAAGTCACTAGATACAAAACAATTCATATAAGCAGGGCATTCTTGCAGTTGCAGGCAGGCGCCCACTTGGGATGTCTGAACTCTCAGTCCAATTTCGACTGAGCACACTCAAAATTGGTTGTTGCTCTCGGATTCTTGCAAGCAGAAGAAGACATTGGGTGTACCTTGCTGATGGGGTAGGCGACCGGGAAGAAGACGACGAGGAGCACCCTGACTATGGGTGCCACATTGGCCCCCATGCTCAGCCCGTAGCATGTGCAAATGGCCCGTGGCATGATCTGCAGGACCGATGGGATCATCAAATCAGCAGGTCAGGAGCAAGAAGAAAAAGGGGGGGATAGAGCACTGAACCGGGATGTAAAATCAGAAGTAGGGGAGAAGAAGTTAATCCTAGGATCACCTCACCGAAGGCCAGGATGAGGGTGAAGGAGATGAGGATGGCGCCAAAGGAGGGCACGAGGGAGTCGAGGAAGATGGGGACCGCCTCCATGGTGAGGGAGTTGCAGATGAGAAGCGTGCAAAGGAGGAGGTGCTCGTTCTTAACAATGGGCAGGATCGTGGCGGCATGCCCGCCTTGGCTAGCACCTCCAGGTCCACCAGGCTGAGTGACCTGAGGCTGAGGGTGAGCCCCGAAATGAGCCCTGCGAACATCACCAACCCCGCAGCACACCTCGTGGCTTGACATCGCTCACCGGAGATATGCACAGAGAAGGGATCTAGGGCTTCATGGGTGGACGAGGATGAGAGGGACATGCGGTGATTCGGGAGGGGGATGGGAGAGAGGAGGGCATGGGGGAGGCCATGGACGGCGGGGAGCTCCGTCGGAGGGAGTGGCGGCCGCGATCTGGAAGGGAGGAAGTAGCGGCTGCGATCTGGAAGGGACGAGCGTGGATCCGACCGCGGCCGTGGGAGAGAAGGGGAGGGGAGGGGTTGTCGGTGACCGGGGTTGAGGGAGAGGATGGAGGATGGTGGCGGCGGCTGGGTGGTTGGGGATCTAGAGATTGAGACGGAGGAGGAGCAAGAGAGTTGGGGGGTGGCGGCTGTGGGACGAGAGGGGGAGAGTGGATCGGGGGAGAGGAGGGGATCGGGGAAGTTAGGGTTTGGGTTAGAGGGTGAGGGGGTGAGGGCTGCAGTTGGATCTAGAAGCATCCTATGGTGGTTGATGCATGATCCGCGTGATATGCCTATGGACAAATCAAAGCGCGCCAAACAATTTGAAGATTTTTTGACCATATAAATGGGTCATGATTGATTACATACAAATTTTCATTTCATTTTTCAATGCTCAAAATGAGTTTTTTTGTGAAAGACCTGTCAAGTATTTGTTCAAATGATCTCATATTTTGCACAAGTTTATATCTTAGATTGGCAAACAACATTGACAAAGGGAGTTTTTATTTCTTTTGCATGAAAAAACAATTTTCCATTTTTTGAGTGCCCAAAATAAGTTTTTTTTTGAAGGACTTACCATATATCTGTTGCAAAATTGTACCAAATCAATTTTCTAAAATACTAGGCCATATATAATGCACAATTAACCAAATGGTTATGCGTCAAAAGTTTCGATGCACCTCTCATGAAAAAGACAAATTTCCGCCGATTCAGTAGAAAGTGGGTCAAATTTGTACTGCAGCTGCCTCATAGTTTGCTCTTTATTTTTTCCAAAAATCATTTCTAGGTACATAAGTATCTATTTAATCATAGAAACACAAAAAAGTCCAAGATTCGACCACTATCTCGGAACGGTCATGCCCGCCGTTTTGACCCCATTTTGAAACAGGCATAAAAAATAAAAATAAAAATCAAAAAATTGGAAAACATTTGCATTGTGTCATTATATGTGACAAAGTTACCAGGAAAAATAATAAACTTGTAATATGGCTAATCTTTTAAAAAAGTGTTCTAAAAGACGAGCTATTATGTGTGGAGATCAATGGCTTTCAAGCCAAATGATCAATCTTATGGCCACATTCATGGTCTTCAAATGATCTCATATTGTGCACAAGGGTGCATATTGGAATTGCAAACAATGTTGCCTAAGGAAATTTTCATTTTCTTTGGACGAAAAAAATCATTTTCCATTTTTCGAGTGCCCGAAATGAGGGTTTTTTGTGAATGAACTACCAAATAAATGTTGTAAAAATGGACCAAATCAATTTTATAAAATACTAGGCCAGATTTAATTCACAATTGACCAAATGATTTAGTAGTAAGCGGGTCAAATTTGAACTGCGGCTGCCTCATAGTTTGTTATTTATTTTTTCCAAAAATCATGTCTAGGTACAAAAGTATCTATTTAATGAGAGAAACACCAAAAAAATTCCAAGATTCAACCACTATCTAGGAATGGTCATTCCCGCCATTTTGACCGCATTTTGAAACGGGCATAAAAATAAAAAAAATAAAAAAAATGGAAAACCTTCGCATTGTGTAATTATATGTGACCAAGTTACCAGGAAAATAATAAACTTTTAATACGGCAATTATTTTAAAAAAAGTGTTCTCAGAAATGATCTATCATGTGTGAGGATTCATGGCTCTCAAGTCAAATGATCAATCTTATGGCCACATTCATGGCATAGTTCGTTCAAATGATCTCATATTGTGCACAAGGGTGCATCTTGGAATGGAAAACAATGTTTCCTAAGGGAGTATTCATTTTCTTTGCAAGGAAAATTCATTTTCCATTTTTCGAGTGTCCGAAATGAGTTTTTTTTTTGTGAAGGAACTACCAAATAAATGTTGTAAAAATGGACCGAATAAATTTTATAAAATACTAGGCCATGTTTAATGCACAATTGACCAAATGGTTGGGTGTCAAGAGCCTTGATCCACCTCTGGTAAAAAGACAAATTTCCGCCGATTCAGTAGGAAGCGGGTCAAATTTGAACTGTAGCTGCATCATAGTTTGCTCTTTATTTTTCCAAAAATCATTTCTAGGTACATAACTACCTATTTAATCAGATAAACATCAAAAGGTTTCCAAGATTCAACCACTAGCTAGGATCGGTCAAGCCCGCCGTTTTGACCGCATTTTAAAACGGGCATAAAAAAATCAAACAAAATCAAAAAATTGGAAAACCTTCGCATTGTGTCATTATATGTGACCAAGTTACCAGGAAAAATAATAAACTTGTAATACGACAATTATTTTAAGAAAGTGTTCTCAGAAATGAGCTATCATGTGTGAAGATTCATGGATTTCAAGCCAAATGATCAATCTTATGGCCACATTCATGGCATAGTTTGTTCAAATGACCTCATATGCACAAGGGTGCATTTTGGAATGAAAAATAATGTTGCCTAAGGAAGTTTTCATTTTCTTTGGATGAAAAATTTATTCCATTTTTTTGAGTGCCCAAAATGAGTTTTTTTGTGAAGGACCTACCATATATTTGTTGCAAAATTGGACCAAATCATTTTTATAAAATCTAGGCCATATATAATGCACAATTGACCAAATGGTTGGGTGTCAAAAAAATTGATCCACCTCTCGTAAAAAAGACAAATTTCCACCAATTCAGGTGGAAGCGGGTCAAATTTGAACTGCAGCTGCCTTATAGTTTGCTCTTTATTTTTTAGAAAAATAATTTCTAGGTACATAAGTATCTATTTGATCAGAGAAACATCAAAAAATCCTAGATTGAACCACTAGCTAGGAACGGTCATGCCTGCGGTTTTGACCGCATTTTGAAACCAGCATAAAAAATTCAAAAGAAAACAAAAAAATGGAAAACCTCTGGATTGTGTCATTATGTGTGACCAAGTTTCTAGAAAAAAATAAACTTGTAATACGGTAACTATTTTTAAAAAGTGTTCTCAGAAATGAGCTATCATGTGTGAAGATTCATGGCTTTCAAGCCAAATGATCAATCTTATGGCCACATTCATGACATAGTTTGTTTAAATGACCTCATATCATGCAAAAGGGTGCATCTTGGAATGGCAAACAATGATGCCTAAGGAAGTTTTCATTTTCTTTGGACAAAAAATTCATTTTCCATTTTTTAGAGTTTCCGAAATGAGTTTTTTGTGAAGGACCTACCATATATTTTGTCGGGGAAACTGATCCACGAACACCTATGGGGCCGGCGGACCGGGCCCCTTTCGGTTCGGCGGGGGGCGGGGATCGCACGAAGAGCAGATCGAAGCGAAGCACACGAGCAGTTTACCCAGCTTCGGAGCTCTCCAGAGAGATAACACTCCTACTGCTGCTTGTCTGGCTGTATTATCTTGTGTTCTTGCTCTAGAGAGAGCGTAGTGTCTTTCTGGGTTACGAATGAGTCGAACCGAACCTCCTCTACGTTGCGCATGGGCCTCCTTTTATACGCTAAAGGGGTCACCGACAGGTGGCAACGCAGAGAAGGGTACAAATGTAAAAAGTGAGGTGGTTGGTACAGTTACTTGTACAGTGCACCCTACCTAACCCTGACGGCAGGGGACAAGGGCATTAAATGCCCGTTTGAGTCGCCCAAACAATGCAGAAAGGGACCGTTAGGGGCGCCACCGTTCGCCACGATGGCGATCTTGTCAGCTTCGCATGCCACTGCGCACCGCTGGCTGCACAGCCTCCCGCCACGCGCGCTTGGAGAGGCCCCCAGAGCGACACATTGGCGGATGAGCTGGAGCGTGGGCATAGAGTGACCGCCTGCCGCGGCAAGCGCCTTGCCGCTGCTGCTATCTTGTTGGGTCCGGAAGCTTGTCGCTCACCGGGCTTCGAGGTACCTTGGTTGGTCTTCCCGGCAAGCTCCTCTTGCCGGGGCCTTGTTGCCTTGCCGGAGCGCGTGGTGCGTCGCGGCAAGTTCCTTGAAGTGCCTTGGTTGGCTTTCCTGGCAAGCTCCTCTTGCCGGGGCCTTGTCTCTTGAGCTTAAATACTTTGTTCTTGAATGGCTCCAAGGGAACCACGGAAGATCTTGGCGTTCGCCGGGCAAGCCTTGCCGCGGGGTGCTGCAACTGCCCGTGCACAAGTTCGGGGTACTAGGGTACCCCTATTCTAGTACACCGACAGGAGCCCCCGGGCCTGGGCCAGACACGGTGCCGAGCGCTGTTGGGCCAGGCCCAAGACAGGGCACGGGCACGCGCGGGCTGGGCCACGCCGAATCTCGCTCCGTATCGACCGCGCTCTCCCCTAACGGCACGCGTTGAATGCGGCGTCGTGGGAGAGATTGTGGGTGGTTCTTTATTCGGAAGGGCGAAACGTCCGCCCCATCCCTCCTTATAAGCAGAGGAAACAGGGGCAGTTCGTTCCCCCTCGCTGGTTGCTACTACTCCACCTTCACGAACCTCCGCCGCTCCCCCCCTTCTTCTCGAAGCTGAGAGAGCAGCACTCCGCCCCCCATTGCCACCAGCATCACCAACGCCGTCGACCTCCCCCACCACCTCCGCCATGGCTCCGAAAGCCGACAAGGGAAAGGGCGTGAAGTCGGCCGAGGCGCAGCGGCTCGCGGCGCTGCGGAAGGAGCGGGCGATCTTCTCCCCCCAGCTCGGCGTGCAGGAGCTGAGGAAGTACTTCTACCTCTTTTGGGCGACGGAGACGCGTGCGCATCCGTGCACGAGGGTACTCCCGGCCGCTGCTTCGGAGCTGGCTCCAAACGGGTACCCATTCTTCGCGCTATTCTTCTATTGCAGGCTCTGCCCGCCCTTCTCGGAGTTCTTCTGCGATATCATGAACACATACGGCTTCCGCCTCCTTGACTTCACCCTCAACGCCGTTCTGACCATGGCAGTTTTCGCACATTTGTGCGAAAACTTTGTCAGAGTCCACCCCAATGTTGCCCTTTTCCGCCACTACTTCATACCTCGGGTAGAGAGAGGAGAGCCGCTTGCCGGAGGGATCACCTGGATCTCGAGAGTCGGCAAGAAGGAGGCGTACTTGGAGGGTGAGCTCCGCAGCAAGTGGGGTGAGTGGAGAGCGGAGTGGTGCTGGATTGTCGAGGAGAATCCGCAGCCCTTCACCGCCGTGTGCCAAGCTCCAATAGTGTGCGGCAATGACTGGAGCAACGTGGCCCCGGAAGACGAGAGGCTGAAAATCGCCATCACTAGGATCCTCCATCTCAGGCTTGCCGGGCTCACTGTAGGCGCTGTAGGCGCAGATTTCCTCCGCCGCCCCCCTGCAGGAGAGGGGGAGGCCCGCCTGGGAATTCAAGAACTCGGCGGACATCATGAGGCTACGGCCGGGCCTCAATTACAACTTCACCGTCTTGGAGCTGGATGCAATGCTTCTGGAGTTGTTCAAACGTGACCCCCAGCACCCATTCACGCTGCCGAGGGGCGTAGTTCCTTTGTGCAATAATTCTTCGCTTGACCGGATCCGTGCCATGATGCCGTTGTGCGATTCACACGGAATCATTCCAACTTGGCAAGAGCCTGCGGATGACATCGTGCAAGCGTTCTTCGACAACTTGGAAGAAGTGCCGGTCCACGCTGACGAGCAGAAGAGCCTCACTCGTGACACCACCGATGAGGAGCTGCAGCGCATCGCCACTAGGGAGGAAGAGGTTGCGGCCGCAGCTGCCGCGGGCGTGTTCGGGTTCACCGTGGAGGAGGCGGAGGCTGCAGAGGCGGCAAACCTTGCCGAGCGCGCGGAGTTCATTGGCGAGGAGGAGCCTGCCGGTTCCGAAGCCGAGCCGAGCGAGGCCGGCGAGGAGGAGCCCGAGCCTTCAGAAAACATGCCGCAGGCGGAGCCCCCGGCCCCGCCAAGAAGGCACCTTTGCAGGGCCGGGGACGCAGCGGGGCGGCAGCCGGGTCAACAGCCGCCGAGCCGTGCGACGCGCTCTACCGCGGCAAGCAATGTTGCCGCGGGAGCGCCTCACGCAACAGCGGCAACTGGAACGGGATCTTCCCGGGCCACCACCACCGCCCCCGCCAAGCGGGCAAGGGATGCTACTCCTCCGCCTCATCGCACCGGAGGAGGGCCGGACTTCGATCTTTCCGCGCTCAGCTCCGATGAGGAGGAAGAAGAGTAAGTTTCTTTGTTGCTCTTGTAGTTCTTCAATCTTGCTGTTTATATCTTGTATCTGACTTGCTCCAATCTGGACTCCTTTCTTTTCAGGACGCTAGCTCGAGGATGACCCCACTGTGTCAGCAGGAGGTGGGTCCGAGACCACCTTGACGGACCTGGCAATCACTCCTCAAAGCAGCCCCCAGCGCAGCCCCCAGCGTAAGTTCATAGTTAGCTCTCTGCTGTCGGGCGTGCGTGAGTGCTTCTTCCTTTGTTGATATCTTGCTTGTTGATTTGTGTAGGAGCAGAGCAGCCACATCAGGAGCGCCCGGAAGCTGGTCCCGAAGTGCCATCTGCTTCGACTACGCCGCCAAGGGAGGGGTTCCTGGTAAGGGAGCACTCTCCGGCAAGGGAGAACTCTCCGGCAAGGGGCAACACCGTTGATCCTGCGGCGGCCGAGACCGCAACTACAGATCTTGGCGCAGGTAATTCACTTGTCCAAAAACTTTCCCTTGGGTTCTTCTTCTTCTGATTTTCTTCTCTTGGATTTTTGATTGATTTTCCTCCCTTCTTCGTTCTTCAGACCCCTCTGCTGCTGAGCCAATGGAGACAGAGGGCGCCGGCGAGGAAGGGGCCAGTGCTGATGAGACCGCCGGCGAGGAGGCCGCCAAGGCTGCCGCCGCAGAAGCCGGCGAGGGGTTGGGCGATCATACTGACGACCCTGAGGCCGCAGGAGCGCCAGGCGCTGCGCCGACCGCCGATCCCTCTGCTGCTGCTGCGGGGCCGGGCTCCAAGGAGCCCCAGCCCGATGCCTACTTGAAGGCCGGTGACGACATCTTCATCAAGCTACCCTGGGCATCGAGCTCTAGGGCGCCAGTCGAGGGGGAAACTTTCGACGGGGAGGTGCTCGCCTCTGCTGGACTGTCGTTGGTCGACGCACCCAACAGTAGCAATGGCGAGCCTGAGGAGGAGCAGCTGCTGCGGAAGCTGCTGTCACTCTACCGCGCCCGGCAAGCCAAGCTGGCTTCCCGGGAAGCGCTTGTCGTGAAGGCGGGAGTGGACATGGAGAAGCGCGCGGAGGAGCTCCGGGGCCAAAATCAAGAAGCTCTCCGGTCTCTGGCATAGGAGCGGGAGCGACTCGACGAGGAGCGTACGGCCTTCCTTCTCGAGAAGGCCGAAGCTGAGGAGGAGCAAAGGCTGGCCACCGAGAAGCAGTCCACGCGAGAAGGTGAACTGGTGCAGCGGAAGGCCAACCTCGACAGCTACGAGGAGGAGCTCGCCGAGCGCGAGCAAGCACTTGGCGGGGTGCTCAAGGAGGCAAAGGACGCTGCGGCAATTGCAGAGGCCGCCAAGAAAGAGCTGGAGGAGAAGGTGGCGCAGCTGGAGGCCAACATTGGGAAGAACGGCGAGGAGCTTGCCACGCTCAAGCGTGAGCGTGAGAAGGATGCTGCCGCCCATGGAGAGCTGCAAGGTCTTCTCGCTGAGAGGGGCAAGGAGCTCAGCGCCGCCAAGGATTCTAATGCAGACCTGGAGCTGAAGCTGGCCACGCTGACGCAGACGCTGGAGGTCGCCAAGGAGCGGGAGAAGACCTTGTCGGAGAAGGTCAGAGCTGACAAGGCGCTGCTGGAGAGCATCGCAGTTACCCAGAACTCGTTCAGAGACACTTTGGAGCACTGGACCGAGGGTCTGGTGAATATTGCCGCAGTCATCAACGAGGAGCTGGCGCAGCTGGGGATGGAGGACTTTGGGTACCCCTCCGACGAGAATCTCCAACCCAGCGCCAAGCTCAGCCTGTTCTTCAAGGGCGTGGCGACGACACTCCAGCGGCTCCGGGAGAGGATCCCAAAGCAGCTAGCCGATGAGTCGCACAAAATCTGCGCCGGGGTTCTCCAGAAGGTGCTAATGAAGGTGGCCTTCCGCAATCCAGGCCTCAGCTTCACCAACGTCCTCAAGTCCTTGCCGCCAGACGCCGATCGGGACGCACTCAAGGCCCTTGTCGCACCCATTGTGGACAAGGTGAGCGAGATCAAGCGGGTCGAGGGCGGACGCGTAGACTAGGCCGCCCATTTCTTCTTTTCCCTTGTCGCTGCTAATCATGTTATGAAAACAGTCTGTTAGAGCTGCGACAAGTTATCTTGTAATATAACTTTATTTCTGTTATCAATTGCTATGTTATTTCCTCTACTAGATTCCTTCCTTTGTATGTTTTTACCCTACGCTTCTAGGGAACTTGTCGGCGCAGGCACCCGAGCCGCGAGCGCTGAGTGCGGAACTTCAGCAGCCTGCTGGCGGTGCTGCGTCCGACAAGAAACCTTGTCGCGACTAGATGCAGCACACTTAAGTTGTTGAGCGGACTCGAAACAAAGTAAGGGCGCAACTAGCCACGAGTTGGTTCCTCCGCGCACAGGTTTTCCATACAAAGCAGGGTCGTTCGAGGAAGATAACTCAAAAAAATTTTAAGAATTGATTGCTCAAACTTTGGCAACTTAGCTTCTCTGTTGTTTGCTTCCCGGCAAGGCAGAACTTTGCTTGAACGACGCCTGGTCCATACCACAATCTTCTCCTTCCCCCCCGGCAAACATGTGTGCGAGGGAACCTTCTTTTCCTTTGTTGAAAAAGAAGAAAGAAGAGAAAATAATAGTATGGAGCCCTTCGGCTCGTTATTGCTTACCAGATGTATGTGCTGCACAGAATGTCAGATAACACATGCAAGAAAGGAAACTAATGCATGAAATGGACAAGTTGTGCGGAGCACATGGGGTTCTATTTATGCACGAGATCTGCGCCCGGCTTTGTACAAAGGATTACATGCAACAGCGGCAAGACTTGTACAAAAGATGGTTGCCGGAACGGGGTTCCGGCAACCGCGCCCTACGGGAAGAACTTACGAAGATGTTCTATGTTCCAGGAGTTGCTCACCAGAATGCCATCTTCAGTCTCAAGGCGGACAACGCCGGGCCTTGTGACTTGTTTCACCCGATAAGGGCCTTCCCACTTCGGTGTCAACTTGTTGGAATTCTTGGCGGACTGAACGCGCCGAAGAACAAGGTCACCTTCCTCGAAGCTTCCGGCCTTAACTTTGCGGCTATGGTAGCGGCGCAAAGATTGCTGGTATCGAGCAGCTCGTACAGCAGCCTAAAGACGATCTTCCTCAAGGAGCAGCGCGTCGTCTTGTCGCAGCTGTTCTTGCTCAAGCTCATCATAAGCGATCACTCGAGGTGATCCGTATACGAGTTCCGTGGGGAGAACTGCCTATGCTCCATATACTAGAGCGAAAGGTGTCTGGCCAGTGGCTCGATTTGGCGTCGTTCTGATCGACCAAAGAACCACCGGCAGCTCCTCGATCCAGTTTCTTCCGCACTTGCGCAGCCTGTCAAAAGTTCTGGTCTTGAGCCCGCACAGCACTTCAGCATTTGCCCTCTCTGCTTGACCGTTGCTTCTCGGATGAGCAACAGAAGCGAAGCAGACCTTGGCGCCAAGGTCTTGGACGTACTGCATGAAGGTGCGGCTCGTGAATTGCGTGCCGTTGTCGGTGATGATCCTGTTAGGGATCCCGAAACGGCAAACAATTGACCTGAAGAACTTGACTGCTGACTGTGCTGTCACCTTCCTCACTGGCTGCACTTCCGGCCACTTTGTGAACTTGTCGATTGCGACGTACAAGTACTCAAAGCCCCCGACAGCTCAGGGGACGGGGCTGAGGATATCGAGCCCCCAGACCGAAAATGGCCAGGATAAAGGGATCGTCTGGAGAGCTTGAGCTGGCTGGTGTATCTGTTTGGAGTGGAACTGGCACGCTTCACACTTGGTTGCTTGTGCAGTTGCATCCTGGAGGGCTGTCGGCCAAAAGAAACCTTGCCGGAAAGCTTTGCCGGCAAGTGCTCTTGCGCCTATGTGGTGGCCACATATGCCTCCATGTATCTTTGCCAACAGCTTTTGTCCATCTTCCCGGCAAATACACTTCAATTTCACACTGTTGAGTCTTCTTCTGTACAGTATGCTATCGACAAACTGGTACATACTTGACTGCCGGGCTACTTTTTCCGCTTCTTCTTGCTCTTCGGGAAGTTCTCCTGTCTGAAGGAAATGGACAATCTGTTGTGCCCATGCTGGAGCTTGTGGTTCGACAACAAGGACTAAAGGCACATCTGCTGCTGCGGGAACATCCGCTTCTATGGCAAGGACTTGCGGCCCTGCCGGAGCTTGAAGTTCCCCGGCAAGCTTGCCGGAGCAAAACTTGTCGGGAGCATCTGCTTCAACGGAACAAACCATGAGGCTTGCCGGAGCAGACTGCCCCTCAGCATTCTTGGTGTTGATCTTGAAGACTTTCTTAGCGGCGGCTTCGGGGAGCTCTGCCGGAAAGTAGTCACCAGAAACCAACTTCCTCTTCTTGCTTTGTCCAGTTGATGGTGTTACGGATGGTTGAGTCAATTTGAGCACAAAGATCCCTGGTTCCACAGGTAACTTTAGTGCGGCGCACTTTGACAGGCCATCAGCAATGTCATTCTGAGCACTTGGGATATGCTCCATCTGTAGGCCGTCAAAGTGCTCTTCTAGTTTCCTCACTTCATCAACATATGCTTCCATCAATGGACTCTGGTAGTTCTTGTTCACTTGGCGGACGACAAGCTGTGAGTCACCCCTGACAATGAGCTTCTTGATCCCAAGGTCTGCTGCAATTCTGAGACTGGCAAGCAATCCTTCATACTCTGCAGTATTGTTGGTTGCTTGTTCCTTGGGAAAGTGCATCTGGACTACGTACTTGAGGTGCTCTCCGCTGGGCGCGACAAGCAGCACGCCCGCACCGGCGCCTTGCAGCGAGAAGGCGCCATCAAAGTACATCAGCCACTCTTTGCTTGCCTCTTTGACAGGGATGCTCCTCTCTGGAATTTCTTCATCTGGGGTTGGCGTCCATTTTGCTATGAACTCTGCCAATGCTCTTCTTTGGATAGTTGAAGTGCTCTCAAACTTGAGGCCAAAGCTTGACAGTTCCAGCGCCCACTCGACAATCCTGCCTGTCGCTTCCAGATTTTGCAGTATACTCTTCAGCGGAAAGCGAGTGACGACTGTGATCTCATGTGCTTGGAAGTAATGGCGCAGCTTTCTCGAGGCCATGAGGAGGCCGAAAAGCAACTTCTGCACACCAGAGTACCTTGATCTAGCCCCCTGTAGAAGGGAACTGACAAACTAAACTGGACGCTGCACCATTCTCTTCTGCATCTTATCATGCTCCTGCGTAGATCCATCTTTGTCGGGACCAGAGCTTGTCGGCGAAGCCCCCTGCTTGTTGCTGGATGCATCTGCCGTGGTTGCTGGCTCATCATCTGCCTCCCTCTCCGCCACTAACGCAGCACTAACCACTTGATTGGTTGCCGCTATATACAGCAGCAACTTCTCTTGCGTCTTAGGTGCGACAAGTATTGGAGTGGAGGACAACTATCTCTTCAAGTCATGCAGCGCAGCCTCCACCTCCGGAGTCCATTTCATTGGACCTGCCTTTTTCAAAATTTTGAAAAATGGCAGGGCGCGCTCAGCAGATCTAGAGATAAACCTGCTGAGAGCAGCCACACAACCGGCAAGCCTTCGTACATCCTTGACGCGCTTTGGTGCTTCGATCTGCTCAATGGCCTTGATCTTGTCGGGGTTGGCTTCAATTCCCCGCTGAGACACGAAGAACCCGAGAAGCTTGCCGGATGGGACTCCAAACACGCACTTCTCGGGGTTAAGCTTGAGGTTGATCCTGCGCGGATTTGCAAATGTCTCGTCTAAATCTTGAATCAGGGTCGCCCTGTTCTTGCTTTTGACCACTATGTCAACCATGTAGGCT
This sequence comes from Triticum aestivum, assembly GCF_018294505.1. Classification (NCBI taxonomy): domain Eukaryota; kingdom Viridiplantae; phylum Streptophyta; class Magnoliopsida; order Poales; family Poaceae; genus Triticum; species Triticum aestivum. The sequence continues at coordinate 50,179,497 of NC_057798.1, read as the reverse complement.
TCCACATTTCTGTGCATCTGCGGCTCAAAAGTGTGGTGGACTACCCTTGCGAATGTTGAACCAGCATTCTTTAAACCGAAAGGCATCCGTACGAAGCAGTACGTGCCACACGGGGTGATAAATGCGGTTTTCTGTTCATCCTTTTCTGCCATGAAGATCTGATGATATCCTGAGTATGCATCAAGAAATGAAAGCAAATCACATCCGGCTGTGGAGTCAACAATCTGGTCGATGCGCGGCAAGGGAAATGGGTCTTTGGGACAAGCTTTATTAACATCAGTGAAGTCAATACAAAGTCTCCATTTCCCGCTAGCTTTGCGCACGACAACAGGATTGGCCAACCACGTGGGATGGAGCACTCCTCTGACAAGGCCTGCTGCTTCCAACTTCTTGATTTCTTCTGCGATGAATTCTTGGCGCTCCACTGCCTGCTTCCTGACTTTCTGCTTGACGGGCCACGCATGAGGACAGACGGCAAGGTGGTGCTCAATTACTTTCCTGGGAACACCGGGGATATCAGACGGTTGCCACGCAAACACGCCGACATTCGCCCGCAAGAAAGCAACGAGCGCGCTTTCCTATTTGGGGTCAAGAGTGGCGCTGATGGTGAAGGTACCACCAGTGCCGTCCTCCTTGGCGGACACCTTCTTGGTCTTAGGTGGAGCTGCCATTGCCTTCTTACACTTGCCGGTGGAGCTCGATGGTGCGTCCTCGACGGTAGCGCAGCACTCCGAAGAGGTGCGCTTGCCGGAGTGGGCATCAGAGCTCTTGCCGGACTTGGTCTTCTTCTTCCCCTCGAGAGCTTTAGTGGCAAGTGTCTTGCATTCTACTGCAGCTGCTGCTTCCCGCTAGATCTTGTCGGCACAGATAAGGGCATCCTTCTTGTCGCCAGGGACAGAGATGACACTTATCGGGCCTGGCATTTTCAGTACGTTGTACGCATAGTGAGAGGCTGCCATGAACTTGGCAAGTGCCGGACGGCCAAGGATTCCATTATAAGGTAATGGAAAGTCAGCAACATCAAATGTGACCCTCTCAGTCCTGAAGTTCAGCTCGCTGCCAAATGTTACCGGCAACGTGATCTTTCCCTTCGGCTTGCTTCTTCCCAGGTTGATTCCTTGAAATGTACCGGTCTCTTCGAGCTCGCTGTCAGGGATCTGGAGTTTCTGGAGCACCACGGAGGAGATCAGGTTCAAGCCGGCCCCGCCGTCAACTAGCATCTTAGTGACCTTGAGGTTGCGGATTGTTGGTGAAACCAACATCGGCAAGCACCCGACCGCAGTTATGCGATCAGGGTGATCCTCAATATCGAAGGTGATAGGCGTGCTGGACCATTTCAGAGGCTTGCGTGATTCGACGGGTGGTTCCGCTGCATTAACTTCCCGCACCCACTGCTTGAGCTGGCGATGCGAGGTGTGCAGAGAAGCACCACCGTCAACGCACAGGACCTCTGTGGCTTTCTGGAACTCCTGCTCATCAGTCTCCTCATCATCCATGTCTTCATCGTCGTCATCATCTTCATCCTTGTCGCGGCCGCGAGGAGGTCTGTCTCCTTGCCGCTGCTTGGCCTTGCCGCGGCGTCCTCCTCGGCCGGGACGTTTCTTGCCGGATCCCCCAGCACCTTCCTGGGCCTTCTCCTTGTCGCGCCGCTCGTATTCAGCTTTCTGTTGCTCAACAAGCTGCTCGACTTTCTTACAGTTCTGGAGATCATGGCCCTTGGTGCGGTGGATCTTGCAATACTGCTTGTTGGTGCCGTCCTGCTTGTCGGCGATCGCCACCTCCGCGGCAACCTCCTTGCCGGAGTCACCAGCTTTGGTTTCCTTGGCGGCACCACCGTTGCCGGACTGCTCAACAACTAACACCTCTTTGCCTTTCCTCCTTCTGTTGTTCCGCCGCCGGTTTTGTCCTTGCCGGGGCAGCATCTTCACTGTCAGATCCTCCCGCTCCTACATTCTCTCCGGGGAGTCTCCTCCCTTCCTCAGCACGTGCACACTTGTCAACCAGTGCATATAACTCATTGACGTCCCTGATCTTGCACATCGCCATTTCCTCCCGCATCCTGCGGTTTTGCACATTCTGATGGAACGCGCTGATCACCGTGGCAGGGTGGACGTCTGGGATATTGTGTTGCACACTGCTGAATCTCTGAATGTACTTGCGCAGGGGCTCTCCTTCCTTCTGGGCGAGCAGAGGAAGATCACTCTCCTGGCCATGAGGCTTGTGTCCGCCTGCGAAGGCGCCGACAAACTAATGGCACAGATCAGCCCAAGAAGATATGGAGTTGTCCGGCAAGTGCATGAGCCAGGATCAGACGTTGGGCTTGAGCACCAGTGGGAAGTAGTTGGCAAGGATCTTGTCATCCCGTCCCCCGGTAGCCTGCACCGCGATGGTGTAGATGCTGAGGAACTCTGACGGATGCGTCTTGCCGTCGTACTTCTCCGGTACGTCTGGCTTGAAGTTCTTCGTGCTGGGCCACTGGACTTGCCGCAGCTCACGAGTGAACGCAGGGCAACCTACCGCGTACGGCAGATCGCCTGGTTCCCCTGGCGCATGCATGTCAACAGAGGGCCCAGCGCGCTTGTCAGATTGACGTCGCGCTTCTCTATGGCGCTCGATGCGAGTTCGAGCGTCTTCTTGTTGCCGATCATGAAGAACTTGGCGCTGATCGCGACGAGCTCGTGGATCCGATGATGCAGTGGAGTCGCTGTCGAGGTGGATCCGGCGAGTCGGCGATCTTGGCCTTCGGGGTGGTGATTGCATGGTATTTGCACCTCCACCTGTTTCATCGCCACCGGCTCGCGCCCGGCAACCCTGCCGCGGCGGCGACGCGCTCGGCCGCCATGGGGTGTCGCCGTTGGCGTAGCCGATGAGACTCTGAATGGTGGCCCTCCATTCGTCGATCTTGTCCGACGTCGGAGGGTAATCTAGGAGAAGTTGAGCTCGCGCCAAAGCTTCTGCTGGGGTGGTGGGTGGCAGTGGCGGACGGCGCGAGGAGCGGGACGTGCTTGGACTTCTAACTATGTTAGAAGGAGCAGTATCCCGTCCAGGTGACCGTGCCCCGCTCGTGCCAGTACGCTGGCGTGCATGCTGGTCTTGAGCGCCCCGAGATCCACCAGCTTGGTCTTGGCCTATTATGCATATGGCACTGCAAGTGCCATGACGCTGTTGGTCTTGCGCCTCCTGAGAGTGTCATGGAACATGTACAATCGCCAAGGTTTGTGCAGCCTTGTTCTTGGACCTGGCAGCATCCTTCCGCCGGCGTCCATTCCACCACCCGTTTGCTCCAACGGTGGCGGAAGTGACGTGGACGGAGCGGCTGCCGCCGAAGTCTTCTTCTTCGGTGGCATGTTGATGAAGGGAATGAAGATCTAGCCCGTGTGAACTCCAGATCAGATTCACGCAATCTCGACGCCCCCCTACCTGGCACGCCAAAGTTGTCGGGGAAACTAATCCACGAATACCTATGGGGCCGGCGGACCGGGCCCCTTTCTGTTCGGCGGGGGGCGGGGATCGCACGAAGAGCAGATCGAGGCGAAGCACACGAGCAGTTTACCCAGCTTCGGAGCTCTCCGGAGAGATAACACTCCTACTGCTGCTTGTCTGGCTGTATTATCTTGTGTTCTTGCTCTAGAGAGAGCGTAGTGTCTTTCTGGGTTACAAATGAGTCGAACCGAACCTCCTCTACGTTGCGCATGGGCCTCCTTTTATACGCTAAAGGGGTCACCGACAGGTGGCAACGCAGAGAAGGGTACAAATGTAAAAAGTGAGGTGGTTGGTATAGTTACTTGTACAGTGCACCCTACCTAACCCTGACGGCAGGGGACAAGGGCATTAAATGCCCGTCTGAGTCTCCCAAACAGTGCAGAAAGGGACCGTTAGGGGCGCCACCATTCGCCACGATGGCGATCTTGTCAGCTTCGCATGCCACTGCGCACCGCTGGCTGCACAGCCTCCCGCCACGCACGCTCGGAGAGGCCCCCAGAGCGACACGTTGGCGGATGAGCTGGAGCGTGGGCACAGAGTGACCGCCTGCCGCGGCAAGCGCCTTGTCGCTGCTGCTATCTTGTCGGGTCCGGAAGCTTGTCGCTCACCGGGCTTCGAGGTACCTTGGTTGGTCTTCCCGGCAAGCTCCTCTTGCCGGGGCCTTGTTGCCTTGCCGGAGCGCGTGGCGCGTCGCGGCAAATTCCTTCAAGTGCCTTGGTTGGCTTTCCCGCCAAGCTCCTCTTGTCGGGGCCTGGTCTGCTGAGCTTAAATACTTTGTTCTTGAATGGCTCCAAGGGTACCACGGAGGTTCTTGGCCTTCGCCCGGCAAGCCTTGCCGCGGGGTGCTGCAACTGCCCGTGCACAAGTTCGGGGTACTAGGGTACCCCTATTCTAGTACACCGACATATTTGTTGCAAAATTGGACCAAATAAATTTTCTAAAATATCAGGCCATATATAAAGTACAATTGACCAAATGGTTGGGTGTCAAAAGTTGTGATCCACCTCTCGTGAAAAAGACAAATTTCCACCGATTCAGATGGAAGCGGGTCAAATTTGAACTGCAGCTGCCTTATTGTTTGCTCTTTATTTTTTCAAAAAATCACTTGTAATTACATAAGTACCTATTTAATCAGAAACACATGGTTTGGTGGCGATACATTGAGGTTTGGACGGTGGCCGAGGGACCCAACTCTGTAGCGCCTAAACTCGCATCACGAGGACAATGCTTAAATTTGACCTTCCCAATCAAAGTCGACACATCAACACACTCAGCGAAGATAGCAGCAGCTTTATCCCACTGAGGGAGTCCTGGACTAGGGAGTGTTTGGATAGCTGAACTATCATCATCGGCCGGACTCCAAGACTATGAAGATACAAGATTGAAGACTTCGTCCCGTGTCCGGATGGGTCTTTCCTTGGCGTGGAAGGCAAGCTTGGCGATACGGATATGTAGATCTCCTACCATTGTAACCGACTCTGTGTAACTCTAGCCCTCTCCGGTGTCTATATAAACCGGATGGCTTTAGTCCGTAGGACGAACAACAATCATAACATAGGCTAGCTTCTAGGGTTTAGCCTCCTTGATCTCATGGTAGATCTACTCTTGTAACACACATCATCAATATTAATCAAGCAGGACGTAGGGTTTTACCTCCATCAAGAGGGCCCGAACCTGGGTAAAACATCGTGTCCCTTGTCTCATGTTACCATCCGCCTAGACGCACAGTTCGGGACCCCCTACCCGAGATCCGCCAGTTTTGACACCTACATTGGTGCTTTCATTAAGAGTTCCTCTGTGTCGTCACTGATAGGCTCGATGGCTTATTCGATCATCATCAACGACGCAGTCCAGGGTGAGACCTTCTTCCCCGGACAGATCTTCGTATTCGGCGGCTTTGCACTGCGGGCCAATTCGCTTGGCCATCTGGAGCAGATCGAAAGCTACGCCCCTGGCCATCAGGTCAGATTTGAAAGTTTAAACTTCACGGCTGACATCCGCGGGGACTTGATCTTCGATGGATTCGAGCCACAGCCAAGCGCGCCGCACTGTCACGACGGGCATGATTTAGCTCTGCAGCCGGACAGTACACTGGAGGCCGCACTCGAGCCCGCTCCGATCTTCAATTCGGAGCCGGCCGCGCAGATCGAGGACGGATGGCTAGACACCACCTCGGGGGCTGCAACCTCTACGGCGATAGAGCCGAACACTGACCTTGTCCCTCATGAAGCTCGTGACTCCGAGGTGCCGGACTCCTTGCCGGACTCCGAACCTCCCACGCCCCCTCCAACCGAACCCGGTCGGGCGCCGATCATGGAGTTCACTGCTGCGGACATCTTTCAATACTCACCTTTTGGCGACATCTTGAGTTCGCTAAAGTATCTCTCGTTATCAGAAGAGCCCTGGCCGGACTGCGGTCAGGACGGTTGGGATGCGGATGACGAAGAAATTCAAAGCCCACCCACCACCCACTTAGTAGCCAATGTCGACGATCTAACCGACATGCTAGACTACGACTCCGAAGAAATCGACAGTATGGACGACGATGCCGGAGACGACCAAGAACCAGCGCCTACCGGGCACTAGAAAGACACCTCATCATATGACATATACATGGTGGATATCCCAAAGGATGGGAACGGTGAAGCAACAGCGGAGGATGACCCCTCCAAGAAACAGCCCAAGCGCCGGCGTCAGCGGCGCCGATCTAAATCCCGCCACAGCAAGAATGAAGATTCCAGCACCGGAGATAATAACACACCGGACAGTGCCGAAGACAACCCACTCCAGCAAGATTCGTGCAGGAGGACGGAGACGCCAGCTCTCATGAGAAAGCGACAGAAGAAGAGGTAGAGGGTTATATGCCTCCCTCCGGAGACGAGGCAAGCCTCGACGACGATGAATTCGTCGTGCCTGAGGATCCCATCGAACAAGAGCGTTTTAAACGCAGGCTTATGGCCATGGCGAACAGCCTCAATAAAAAGCAGCAACAACTTAGAGCTGATCAAGATCTGCTAGCCGACAGATGGACTGAGGTCCTCGCGGCCGAAGAGCATGAGCTCGAACGCCCCTCCAAAAGCTACCCTAAATGCAAGTTGCTCCCCCGGTTAGAGGAGGAGGCGTATGAACCTGCATCACCAGCAGACAATACGGCTGGCCGACCACCCCGTGGTCGCGACAGAGAGGCCTCTAGGCCCTTCACTAGAACTGTACCCCAGCATCGCTCGAAAAGCACAAGGCCACAGGGGAACGCTCCGGACTCGCGAGATATATTGGAGGATAAGGCAAGACAATCAAGATCGATCTATGGATCGCGTGGGCGCCCCATGATACGTGACGACAACCGTCGCGCCGGACACAGTAAGTCCGGCCGGGCCGAACAAAATAGACAAAGCTCTTTCGAGCTCCGTCGCGATATCGCCCAGTACAGAGGCGCCGCACACCCACTATGCTTCACAAATGAAGTAATGGATCATCAAATCCCCGAAGGGTTTAAACCCGTGAATATTGAATCTTACGATGGCACAACAGACCCCGCGGTTTGGATCGAAGACTATATCCTTCACATCCACATGGCCCGCGGTGACGATCTTCACGCCATCAAATATCTCCCCCTCAAGCTTAAAGGACCACCCCGGCATTGGCTTAACAGCTTGCCAGCTGAGTCAATGGGGAGTTGGGAAGACCTGGAAGCCGCATTCCTTGATAACTTCCAAGGCACGTATGTGCGACCACCAGACGCTGATGACCTAAGCCACATAATTCAGCAGCCAGATGAATCGGCCAAACAATTCTGGACACGGTTCTTAACCAAGAAAAACCAAATCGTCGATTGTCCGGATGAGGAGGCCCTCGCGGCCTTCAAGCATAACATCCGCGATGAGTGGCTTGCCCGGCACCTGGGACAGGAAAAGCCGAAATCCATGGTAGCCCTCACATCACTCATGACCCGCTTCTGCGCGGGTGAGGACAGCTGGCTAGCACGCAGCAACAACCTCAGCAAAAATTCTGGTAGTCCGGATATCAAGGACCGTAATGGCAGGTCGCGTCACAACAAAAACAAACGCCGCATTAACGGCGATAATAGTGAAGATACGGCAGTCAATGCCGGATTCAGAGGCTCTAAACCCGGTCAGCGGAAAAAGCCATTCAAAAGAACTACTCCAGGTCCGTCCAATTTGGACCGAATACTCGACCGCTCGTGTCAGATACACGGCACCCCCGAAAAGCCAGCCAACCACACCAACAGGGACTGTTGGGTATTCAAGCAGGCAGGCAAGTTAATTGCCGAAAACAATGACAAGGGGCTGCATAGCGATGACGATGAAGAGACCCGACCGCCGAACAATAGAAGACAGAAGGGTTTTCCCCCACAGGTGCGGACGGTGAACATGATATACGCAACGCACATACCCAAAAGGGAGCGGAAGCGTGCACTCAGGGATGTATACGTGATGGAGCCAGTTGCCCCGAAGTTCAATCCATGGTCCTCCTGCCCGATCACTTTTGACCGAAGGGACCACCCCACTAGCATTCGCCACGGCAGATTCGCCGCATTGGTTTTAGACCCAATCATCGATGGATTTCACCTCACCAGAATCCTGATGGACGGCGGCAGCAGCCTAAACCTGCTTTATCAGGATACAGTGCGCAAAATGGGCATAGACCCCTCAAGGATTAAACCTACCAAGACAATCTTTAAAGGCGTCATACCAGGTGTAGAAGCCAATTGTACAGGCTCAGTTACACTGGAAGTGGTCTTCGGATCCCCGGATAACTTCCGAAGCGAGGAGTTAATCTTCGACATAGTTCCGTTCCGCAGCGGCTATCATGCCCTGCTCGGACGTACCGCGTTTGCAAAGTTCAACGCGGTGCCGCACTATGCATACCTCAAGCTCAAGATGCCAGGCCCTCGAGGAGTCATCACGGTAAACGGAAACACTGAACGTTCTCTCCGAACGGAGGAACATACAGCGGCTCTCGCGGCAGAAGTACAATGCAGCCTCTTCAGGCAATTCTCGAGTCCGGCCGTTAAGCGGCCGGACATGGCTAAACGCGCCCGGAGTAACCTGCAACAAGACCACCTGACACGTTCCGATCACACGTAGCAGTGCGGCCCCAACCCCAGCCCCTGCAAAACGTCAAGACAGGTCCTTCGTGTACACCATTACGCTCTGAAGATACCATGGGCATGGGGAGAGGTGCACGACCATGATAGGCCCAGAATGCGGATCAACCACACCAGGGGCTCTCAAGTGTGTCGTTCTTTTTTTTCTTTTTTCTTTTTTTATCTTTACCCACAGGACTCCGTTCGTCAGATGCCCTGTCCGGCAGTAGACCTGCCGAACTCATGATGCAACAGCCAGGGAAGGAGAAAGGCTAGAACGAATATCCAGGTGGTCTCCATTACGAGCATTAAATCTGTTTTATCCACCATTCCGCAGCCTACCCCTGGAGGGGGACATGTTTAATAGTCCCACCCCTTGCTTATCGCACCATTTGTATCGTTCTGCATTTACAACAGTTTTTCTTGAATAATTAATGCAGCACCTTTTTGCTTCCAATTGCATTTCTTTCTTATACATATGTTCATTTATGACCTATTGCATCCGTACATTTTGGTACGGCTAAATACACCAGGGGCTTATGTTTCCCGCATCATGGTGTGATAAGTCCGAACGCTTTCACAAGTGCGGCACCCCGAACTTATAGAATTATATGCATCGGCTCCGAATCATGTCTTGGGTCAATAGTTGGGTTTGCCCGACTCCCATGTTTTGGTACCTTACGTTCCGTTGCCTCGGCTAAGGTAGCACTGGGAGAACCACTACGATTGCGCCCCAGTTGAGCTGGGCGAGCGCCTCAGTGGAGAAAGCTAAAACTGACCGTCATGATGAGGCGAGAGCCGGTCGCTGTTCGAGAGGTTTTTTGCGAGTCCCTAAAGACTTATGCCGCTTAGAGCGAGGAGCCGGCTTTTGTCCGGACCAGGCGTGGATAGCGCCCCAAATTCGGCCTTCCGAAGACTTGGAGGAGCTGGCCGACTCCGATTTGATCTCGAGGGAGCTGCGAGGCTGCCGAAGGGGGAGACAGAGCCACAACCGCGGCATGGTAAGTGCATCTCGCTCGCCACCCATGTCGACCATGGTTTCTCCATTCCCCCGCATCCTTTTTTCCGGGGTTTCTTTAATTTTTTCGGAGCTCAGCTCCACCACTTCTCCCCCAACACCATTATGTACCTTGCCGCGTTTGTGTCTGATACATCTCCAACGTATCTATAATTTTTGATTGTTCCATGCTATTATATTACCCGTTTTGGATGTTTATCGGCTTTACCATGCTATTATATTACTCGTTTTGGATGTTTATGGGCTTTACTATACACTTTTATATCATTTTTGGGACTAACCTACTAACTAGAGGCCTAGACCGAATTGCTATTTTTTTGCCTATTTCAATGTTTCACAGAAAGAATATCAAATAGAATCCAAACGGAATGAAACCTCTGGGAGCGATTTTTTGGAACAAAAGCAATCCAAGAGACTTGGAGTGGATGTTAAGAAGCAGCCGAGGCGGCCACGAGGGTGTAGGGCCCGCCCTGGGGGGCGTCCCCCTGCCTCGTGGGCCCCTCGTGGCTCCCCTGACCGACTTCCTTCGCCTATATATATCTATGTACCCCGAGAAACATTTCCGCCACCACAACCTTCTGTACCCGTGAGATCCCATCTTGGAGCCTTTTCCGGTGTTCTGTCGGAGGGGGAATCGATCACGGAGGGCCTCTACATCATCACCAAGGCCTCTCCGATGAGTTGTGAGTAGTTTACCATAGACCTTCGGGTCCATAGTTATTAGCTAGATGGCTTCTTCTCTCTCTTTGAATCTCAATACAAAGTTATCCTCGATCTTCTTGGAGATCTATTCGAGGTAACTCTTTCTGCGGTGTGTTTGTCGAGATCCGATGAATTATGGGTTTATGATCAAGTTTATCTATGAGACATATTTGAATCTCCTCTGAATTCTTTTATGTATGATTGGTTATCTTCGCAAGTCTCTTCGAATTATTAGGTTGGTTTGGCCTACTAGATTGATCTTTCTTGCAATGGGAGAAGTTCTTCGCTTTGGGTTCAATCGTGCGGTGTCCTTTCCCAGTGACAGTAGGGGCAGTAAGGCACGTATTGTATTGTTGCCATCGAGGATAAAAAGATGGGGTTTATATCATATTTCTTGAGTTTATCCCTCTACATCATGTCATCTTGCTAAATGCGTTACTCTGTTCTTATGAACTTAATACTCTAGATGCATGCTGGATAGCGGTCGATGTGTGGAGTAATAGTAGTAGATGCAGAATCGTTTCGATCTACTTATCACGGACGTGATGCCTATATACATGATCATGCCTAGATATTCTCATAACTATGCACTTTTCTATCAATTGCTCGACAGTAATTTGTTCACCCACCGTAATAATTATGCTATCTTGAGTGAAGCCACTAGTGAAACCTATGGCCCCCGGGTCTATACTCTATCATATAAGTTTCCAATCTACTTTATTTTGCAATCTTTACTTTTTAATCTATATCATAAAAATACCAAAAATAATTATCTTATCATATCATCTCTATCAGATCTCACTTTCGCAAGTTACAGTGAAGGGATTGACAACCCCTTTATCACGTTGGTTGCGAAGTTCTTGTTTGTTTGTGTAGGTGCGTGGGAATTTTGAGGAGCCTCCTACTGGATTGATACCTTGGTTCTCAAAAACGGGTGGAAATACTTACGGGAAATACTTACGCTACCTTGCTGCATCACCCTTTCCTCTTCAAGGGAAAACCAACGCATGCTCAAGAGCTAGCAAGAAGGATTTCTGGCCCCGTTGCCGGGGAGGTCTTCGCTCAAGTCAAGACATACGAAGTACCCATGACAAACTCATCTCCCTCGCATTACATTGTTTTCCATTTGCCTCTCATTTTCCTCTCCCCCACTTCACCCTTGTTGTTTTATTCGCCCTCTCTTTTTTGTTCGCTTCCCATCTGTTTGTTCCACCTATTTTCTGCCGCCATGTCTGAATCTGGGGAGGTTATCGTTGATAAGGACAATAGTAATAACATGGGATAGTTTGATGCTTCGATGATCCTGTTGAAGAACCACCCATTTAACATACTAAAAAGTTTCGAATTGGTAGTGGCAATATTATTGGAAAAGGGGTCATTCAAGATTTTTTTACTTGTGTCGGTGCTTTACCCGCTATGGGTGGATCTATTCTACATAGAACCAATAGTCTTGCGGATGCTATATCCTTGCTTATAGTTGAACTTGAAAGACAGTTTATGCATATGCATCCTTGCATTCAAAGGATTTTCCTAGAATTTTCCAATATTAAGCATTCTTTTGTTAAGCGTGCAGCTACTATCTTTTTGGCTCATGAGTTCAGATTCATAATAAAAGAAGCCAAAGAAATGTTTGCTCATTATAAGGTAAACGCTGGCCGTTCTCCCATAGAGGTAATCCTCTTCAATCAAGAGGACATAATGTGTTTACAATCTCTAGATTATGTTGCTTTTAATGAAAACCTTAGAAAAAAGGTTCCTACCAATGTTCTAGTTGATAGAATTTCCGAACTTAATAATGATTTTGCCATTCAAAACAATGAGTTAGGATTTTCTCTTGAGTATAGGCTCATGACTTTTTGCCAAAATAATGCTTACAATGATGAATTAGTTGTGCAATATGAAGGGCCAAGGGAGGAACCCATACCTCCCGAGCTTGATCTTGGGGACTCCTGTCCCATTAAATTTAGCCCTTTTGATTACTTTTGCTTGCCACAAAGAAAACTTGCTGCTGAACATAGGGAATATGAGATGAGTTTTCATGATTTATCTTATCATTATGGCAGTACTTAGATCTATTCTCGCTTTTATGCCTAGCTAGGGGCGTTAAATGATAGCGCTTGTTGGGAGGCAACCCAATTTTATTTTTGTGCCTTGATTTTTCCTCTTGTTTAGTAACAAATAATTCATCTAGCCTCTGTTTAGATTTGTTTTATGTTTTAATTAGTGTTTGTGCCAATTAGAACCTATAGGATCATCTTGGGTGAAAGTTAATTTGATCTTGCTGAAAAACAGAAACTTTTGCGCTCACGAGAAAAAATATAATAAACAACAGAAACGTGATTTTGAGCTGATTCGTTTTGCAGTATATCAATAGACAAATTAACTAGGACTTCCTATTTTTGTAGGATTTTTAGAGTTCCAGAAGTAGTCGAAAGTTACAGATTTCTACAGACTGTTCTGTTTTTGACAGATTCTGTTTTTCATGTGTTGTTTGCTTAGTTTGATGAATCTATGGCTAGTATCGGGGGGTATGAACCATAGAGAAGTTGGAATACAGTAGGTTTAACACCAAAATAAATAAAGAATGAGTTCATTACAGTACTTTAAGTGGTGGTTTTTCTTTCTTGCACTAACGGAGCTCATGAGATTTCCTATTGAGTTTTGTGTTGTGAAGTTTTCAAGTTTTGGGTAAAGATTTGATGGACTATGGAATAAGGAGTGACAAGAGCCTAAGCTTGGGGATGCCCATGGAATCCCAAGATAATTCAAGGACAACCAAAAGCCTAAGCTTGGGGATGCCCCGGAAGGCATGCCCTCTTTCGTCTTCGTCTATCGGTAACTTTACTTGGAGCTATATTTTTATTCACCACATGATATGTGTTTTTCTTGGAGCGTCTTATATGATATGAGTCTTTTCTTTTGAATTTACATCCCTGCTGTACACACCTTTTGGGAGAGACAAACATGATTCGGAATTTATTAGAATACTCTATGTGCTTCACTTATATCTTCTGAGCTAGACAGTTTTGCTCTAGTGCTTCACTTATATCTTTTTAGAGCACGACGGTGGTTTTATTTTGTAGAAATTACTGATCTCTCATGCTTCACTTATATTATTTTGAGAGTATTTTAGAACAGCATGTTATTTTCTATGGTTATAAAATTGGTCCTAATATGATGGACATCCAAGTTGGGTATAGTAAAAACTATCATAGAAAGTGAATTGAATACTATGATCAACTTGATGCTTGATAATTGTTTTGAGATATAAAGGTGGTAATATTATAGTCATGCTAGTTGAGTAATTGTGAATTTGAGGAATACTTGTGTTGAAGTTTGTGATTCCCGTAGCATGCACGTATGGTGAACCGTTATGTGATGAAGTTGGTTCATGATTTATTTTTTGATTGTCTTCCTTATGAGTGGCGGTTGGGGACAAGCGTTGGTCTTTTCCTCCCAATCTATCCCCCTAGGAGCATGCACGTAGTACTTTGTTTCAATAACTTGTAGATTTTTGCAATAAGTATATGAGTTCTTTATGACTAATGTTGAGTCCATGGATTATACGCACTCTCAGCCTTCCACCATTGCTAGCCTCTCTTGTGTCGCACAACTTTCGCCGGTACCATACACCCACCATATACCTACCTCAAAAAACCACCATACCTACCTGTTATGGCATTTCCATAGCCAATCCGTGATATATGGCCATGCAACTTTCCACTGTTTCATTTATTATGACACGCTCCATCAATGTCATATTGCTTTTGCATGATCATGTAGTTGACATCGTATTTTTGGCAAGGCCACCTTGATAATTCTTTCATACATGTCACTCTTGATTCATTGCATATCCCGGTACACCGCCGGATGCATCCACATAGAGTCATATTTTGTTCTAAGTATTGAGTTGTAATTCTTGAGTTGTAAGGAAATAAAAGTGTGATGATCTTAATTATTAGAGCATTGTCCCAAGTGAGGAAAGGATGATGGAGACTATGATTCCCCCACAAGTCGGGATGAGACTCCAGACTTTATGAAAAATAAAAGAGGCCAAAGAAGCCAAAATAAAAAAAGAGGCCAAAGAAGCCCACCAAAAAAAATGACGAGAGAAAATGAGAGAAGGGACAATGTTACTATCCTTTTACCACACTTGTGCTCCAAAGTAGCACCATGATCTTCATGATAGAGAGTCTCCTATGTTGTCACTTTCATATACTAGTGGGAATTTTACATTATAGAACTTGGCTTGTATATTCCAATGACGGGCTTCCTAAAAATGCCCTAGGTCTTCGTGAGCAAGAAAGTTGGATGCACAACCACTTAGTTTCTTTTGTTGAGCTTTCATACACTTATAGCTCTAGTGCATCCGTTGCATGGCAATCCCTACTCACTCACATTGATATCTATTAATGGGCATCTCCATAGCCCGTTGATACGCCTAGTTGATGTGAGACTATCTTCTCCTTTTTGTCTTTTCCACAACCACCATTCTATTCAACATATAGTGCTATGTCCATGGCTCACGCTCATGTATTGCGTGAAAGTTGAAAAAGTTTGAGAACATCAAAGTATGAAACAATTGCTTGGCTTGTTATCGGGGTTGTGCGTGATCTAAATATTTTGTGTGATGAAGATAGAGCATAGCCAGACTATATGATTTTGTAGGGATAGCTTTCTTTAGCCATGTTATTTTGAGAAGACATGATTGCTTTGTTAGTATGCTTGAAGTATTATTGTTTTCATGTCAATATGAACTTTTATCTTGAATCATTTGGATATGAACATTCATGCCACAATAAAGAAAATTACATTGAGAAATATGCTAGGTAGCATTCCACATCAAAAATTCTGTTTTTATCATTTACCTACTCGAGGACGAGCATGAATTAAGCTTGGGGATGCTTGATACATCTCCAATGTATCTATATTTTTTGATTGTTCCATGCTATTATATTACCCGCTTTGGATGTTTATGGGCTTTAATATACACTTTTATATCATTTTTGGGACTAACCTACTAACCGGAGGCCCAGCCCGAATTGCTGTTTTTTTTCCTATTTCAGTATTTCGCAGAAAAGGAGTATCAAACGGAGTCCAAACGTAATGAAACCTTCGGGAGCGATCTTTTTGGGACAAACGCAATCCAGGAGACTTGGAGTGGACGTCAAGAAGCAGTCGAGGCGACCACGAGGGTGTAGGGCGCGCCCTAGGGGTGGCACGCCCCCTGCCTCGTGGGCCCCTCGTGGCTCCCCTGACCGACTTCCTTCGCCTATATATATCTACGTACCCCGAGAACATCCAGGAGCACCACGAAAAATTATTTCCGCCGCCGCAACCTTCTGTACCCATGAGATCCCATCTTGGATCCTTTTCCGGTGTTGTGCCGGAGGGGAATCGATCATGTAGGGCCTCTACATCATCACCAAGGCCTCTCCAATGAGTTGTGAGTAGTTTACCATAGACCTTCAGGTACATAGTTATTAGCTAGATGGCTTCTTATCTCTCTTTGAAGCTCAATACAAAGTTCTCCTCGATCTTCTTGGAGATCTATTCAATGTAACTCTTTTTGCGGTGTGTTTGTCGAGATCCGATGAATTGTGGGTTTATGATCAAGTTTATCTATGAGAAATATTTGAATCTCCTCTGAATTCTTTTATGTATGATTGGTTATCTTTGCAAGTCTCTTCAAATTATCAGTTTGGTTTGGCCTACTAGATTGATCTTTCTTGCAATGGCAGAAGTGCTTAGCTTTGGCTTCAATCTTGCGGTGTCCTTTCCCAGTGACAGCAGGGGCAGTAAGGCACGTATTGTATTGTTGCCATCGAGGATAAAAATATGGGGTTTATATCATATTCCTTGAGTTTATCCCTCTAGATCATGTCATCTTGCTTAATGTGTTTCTCTGTTCTTATGAACTTAATACTCTAGATGCATGCTAGATAGCAGTCGATGTGTGGAGTAATAGTAGTAGATGCAGAATCGTTTCGATCTACTTGTCGCGGACGTGATGCCTATATACATGATCATGCCTAGATATTCTCAGAACAATGCATTTTTCTATCAATTGCTCGACAGTAATTTGTTCACCCACCGTAATAATTATGCTATCTTGAGAGAAGCCACTGGTGAAACCTATGGCCCCCGAGTCTATTCTCTATCATATAACTTTCCAATCTACTTTATTTTGCAATCTTTACTTTTCAATCTATATCATAAAAATACCAAAAATATTTATCTTGTCATATTATCTCTATCAGATCTCACTTTCGCAAGTGGTCGTGAAGGATTAACAACCCCTTTATAGCGTTGGTTGCAAGGTTCTTCTTTGTTTGTGTAGGTGCGAGGGACTTGTGAGGAGCCTCCTACTAGATTGATACCTTGGTTCTCAAAAAACTAAGGGAAATACTTATGCTACCTTGCTGCATCACCCTTTTCTCTTCAAGGGAAAAACCAACGCATGCTCAAGAGGTTGCAGTGTCCATCTGTGAAAATTTCCTGGGTTGTCGACCACACTGGGGTCTTTTCAAGCACATCTTTACAATCCACTCCCAGCCGGTGAAGAAAGCCAATTCGAGTGACGAGAGGACGCACGTGATCCAAATGTGCGGTGTTTTGGGGACCCAGAAGAGGAAACAGAGTGCTTTCCCTTCCATGACACTTCCTGAGTCGGTCAGGGGCTGGCAGTCTACCTGGTTCTACTGCCAGGACATTGTGACTCCCGGTCACTCGATCGGTCTTCCCCCTTCTCTTTAGATCGTTCCTAGCTACCTTCTTCACTGAAAGTGATAGCTGCAGAGAGGGTGGAAACGGACATGTTGGTGGAGAGAGTAGTCCAGTTGATCAATCAGGGTGTAACCGGCATGGACTTGCTGGAGGTGTTTCTCAGTTGACGCATCCAGCCGCTCCAGGCTCGTGACCATCTGATGTGGATGTATTTTGGAGCCAACGACATCGCTCGTGTTCATCCATAGGAGGTCACAGCCAAGATGGTAGCCTAGTGGTTGAAGGGCATTACAGGAAACAAGGATAACCCCAGAGGAGCCAGGAGAGCTGACCCATTCGGTGCCAACAATCAGCCAGACAAGGTTTGATATTTGCTAGCGACTGTACTTCCGTAAGTCTTGCATCTGTCTCTGAATCTGACTGATATTTGTTTGACCCTTTGTCTTGTAGATTTACATCGAGACATACTCTATGCCCGACGGTGAACAAGCTCTGGAGCAAGACCAGGAGGGAGAGGATAGCACGGAAGAAAGCAGCGATTGGCAGTCTCCAGAGGACGACGACGAGGAGGAAAGTGATGAGTCGGACGATGACGAGGTGGTCGACTCACCACCATGCTCAGAGTGTCGATCCAAGAAACTCCATGATCCAGCGGGCGGGTGCGGCATGACCTCGACTCCAAGCACTCAAGCACAGAAGTGCGCTCGGACTTCGACTCCGGGGCCGACGGAAAAGGTCGCCAAGCAACCCAAGGTCGCGCCCTCGAAGGCTCGGAAGACCTTGCCCAAGATCAAGATGGATGTTCATGTTGCCTCTAGGTGAGTGTCGGTGTCAAAACCGGTGGATCTCGGGTAGGGGATCCCGAACTGTGCGTCTAAGGCTAATGGTAACAGGAGACTGAGGGCACGATGTTTACCCAGGTTCGGGCCCTCTCGATGGAGGTAATACCCTACTTCCTACTTGATTGATCTTGATGATATGAGTATTACAAGAGTGGATCTACCACGAGATCTGAGAGGCTAAACCCTAGAAGCTAGCCTATGGTATGATTGCTGATGATAATGATGATCGGTCCTACGGACTAAACCCTCTGGTTTATATAGGCACCGGAGGGGGCTAGGGTTACACAGGGTCGGTTTACAGAGGAGGAGATCTACTTCCGAATCGCCAAGCTTGCCTTCCATGCCAAGGAGAGTCCCATCCAGACACGGGACGAAGTCTTCTATCTTGTATCTTCATAGTCCAATAGTCCAGCCAAAGTACATAGCCCGGCAGTCTAGATACCCCCTTATCCAGGACTCCCTCAGTAGCCCCTGAACCAGGCTTCAATGACGATGAGTCCTGCACGTAGATTGTCTTCGGCATTGCGAGGCGGGTTCCATCTCCGAATACTCGAAGATAAATTCCGAACACAAGGAACGTGTCCGGCTCCGCAAGATAACATTCCACACACCATCGTAGAGAGAATAATAATCCACGAATCTAATCTGCTGACAATTCTTCGAAAAGTGACATCACGCCACGGCCCGGTTTTTATTCGAACCGTTTCCTACAACCTGCTTCCGCACACATCGCGGGGCGGTTTCTTTGGCACGTATTGTCAAAGCATAGATCGTGCCCCCTTATCACGGGATCTCCATCAATGCGGGTATGGCTAACCCAACCAGCGCCATTAACCGAGGCGCCTGAAAAAATAAGAGATTACGAGAGGCAAATGGGGAGGAGCACATTCACATCGCCTTTATAAAGGGGCAGAAATCTCCCATTTCCACCCACGCCTTCTTCTTCCTCCGTTCATCTGTTCTTGCACCCTCGAGTTCCAGCGCCCAAGTTCTCACCTTCTCCGTAGGACCACAGCATGTCCGGAGCAGGAGGCAAGTGGATGGCCTCCTCTGTCACAGAGGAGAACATTACCAAGCTTCGGGAAGACGGATACCTAGCCGCTAATATCGCTATCAGGCTTCCAACAGAGCGACAGATTACCCCTACGCCAAAGTCTCAAGAGAGAGTGGTATTTCTCCCTCATTTCATCTGTGGACTAGGGTTTCCACTCCACCCTTTCGTCCGTGGGCTTATGTACTACTACGGGCTAGATTTTCACGATCTGGCCCCGAACTTCGTCCTCAACATCTCGGCGTTCATCATCGTGTGCGAGGCGTTCCTCCGCATCAAGCCTCACTTCGGCCTGTGGCTGAAAATCTTCTGCGTGAAGCCGAAGATCGTGAGCGGCCAACAGGCGGAGTGCGGAGGTGCCATGGTGGGCAAAATGCCCAATGTTATATGGCTCGATGGCTCCTTCGTGGAGTCCATAAAGGGGTGACAATTAGGGTGGTTCTGCTTCACCGAGTCGCGCGACGCCAGCTGGGTGGCGGCCCCCAAATTCAGATCCGGAATTCCCACGTGGCTCACCTCTTGGGAGAAGAAGGGCCTGGCCTGGGGCAAACCCACGGAGCTGACCGGACTCGAGACCTGCCTCAGGAGTATGAGGGACAAGAAGATCAAGCTTGTCAACGTGGTCCGGGTCATGCTTATTCGCCGGATTCTCCCGTGTCAAAGACGGGCGTTTGATATGTGGGAGTTTGACCCGGCCGAACACCAGATACTGCTAGAGCTCTTCGGCACAACGCACAAAGAAATCTTGAAGGTTCTGTTCAAGACCGGCGAAGTCCCTCCTCCCCTTTTCGAGGACCGGGGGCTCAGTGCAACGCGCCTTGCCAGTCCGGTAAGTCCCTTGACTATTTACGAGACATTCCCTTAGTACATTCGGGGGAGGATTTTTAAGTCACCTTGCTGACCGAACAGGAGTGGGTGGAGATGGCGGAGCGGATCGACTGTCCGGCTCCATTGCCTGAGGACCCAGTAAGCACACTCCTGGCGGAGATGCTGGTTCCGGTGTCCTACAATGTGCCGAAGAAAAAGACCGAAAAGAAGGCCACGGGGACCCGAAGGTGTCTTCAGCACGAGGCCGCACCCGATGCCTCGCCAGAAGAGGACGAGGCGCACTCCTCCCACGATGGGAGGAGAGGAAGAAGAAGAAGGCCGCCTCAACTGAGGGGGCCGAAGGGTCCAAGAAGGTGGCCGTGGGGACCAGAAAAGGTCACCAGCGCAGGGACGTGATAGAGTCGTCATCTGAAGACGACGAGGAAGATTCTCCCCTCGAAGACGGGGGAGAACATGAAGAAATGCCTCCTCTCTGCGCTAGGGAGGAGAAGAAAGGAAGGCTGCCCCATCGGGGGAGGCCAGGACGCCGAAGAAGGGCAAGGCGTCTCTTCCAGATCAATCCACTACTGCCGCTTTTAGTGACGAGGAGTGGCTGCCCAGGGGCAAACCCCGGGCGAGGTCGTAAGTATCTGCATTCCATAATATTTTTCGTATGACTTTTGACCTCATGGTTTGTACTGACGCCGAACACGTATATGTAGTCCGGCCAGGTCCGATCTCGAGGAGTCCTCTTCGGAGGAGTCTTTGAACGAGTCGGACATGAATTCGCTCCCGATGGCGACCCCTCCACGACCCATGGATGACAGCGAGGTGTTGTCCTGGAGGATGCCAGAGCAGAAGGCGACGGTTCCGGAGACGCCCCAAGGCAAGATCTTGGGCGCCGGACACATGGGGGATGAAAACCCCATGGATTATGCTGACGGGAGCCATAGTAAGTCTGGCTCTCGGCCGGTTACTGCGCCGGAACCTACAAAGGTTCCGGATTCCAGCAAGCAATCCCTCGGGAAGGAGGGCGAGCCGGCCGTGCCGATGACCTCCGCCCAGCCGGAGGCATCGGATAATTTGTTGGAAGTGCTTCGAGGTGCTTCCATCGAGGATGAACACCGTACCCTTATGGGTACGGTGATTGAGAAGGTGCGGTCTGCCAAGAGCGGATTGACCGAAGCCTGCACCAGCCTGCTACCAAGCTTTGAGGTAAAGAAAGTGTGAGGAAATATCACCCAATAGATAGTAGCCCCTGATGGTCTGGTTGGTGTTCGGAAAGAAAAAGCCAAACAGAGGGTCAACTAA
The DNA here is from genome assembly GCF_018294505.1 of Triticum aestivum. Lineage (NCBI taxonomy): Eukaryota > Viridiplantae > Streptophyta > Magnoliopsida > Poales > Poaceae > Triticum > Triticum aestivum. The sequence continues at coordinate 50,158,450 of NC_057798.1, read as the reverse complement.
AAAACCGTAGGAAGCTAATAGTATTTGTTTGTATGAATCAAACAGGCACTGCTGCTGACCGCTGCTGCACGCATGGCCGAAGTTGCCGGACTCAAGCGCGAACTAGGCCAGGCCGAAGAAGAGATCGGCCTCGTGAAGAAGCAGCTCGAGGCGAACAGAGGTGATAAAAAACCTCATCCATATGTCGTATAGAGTATAAAAAGTTGGTGATGCTAAGAAAGAGCATCATGGCTTTTGATAGGGACCGCGACCGAAGTGGCGGCCCTGAAGGAAGCGTTGTCCGCAGCCGAAGCCAAGGCGGATGCTGAGCGCACCAAGCGAGAGAAGCAAGATGCTCGGGTGGGAGAGGTACATCAAGAGCTCTAGGAGCTCGGACAGAAGTTCGGCTCCCTGGAGCATGACTACAAGACACAAGTGTCTGAGCTTGCAAAGGCCCTCCAGAGTGCGGCCGACGCCAAGGCCGAAGCCCAAAAGGCCCTCCAGGAAATCCAGGCGGCCAAGAAGATACCGGAGGGTAAGGCATTCTTTATGCAAAGCAAGCATGCGGAGGAGTCATTTCTTTTACTTACATGAATCCGGAGCTCTCGAGGGGCATTCGCAGATCTGCCACGCAACATTTCGGATGCTACGGAGTTCTATCGCACTGAAGAGGGGACCTATACGGAGAAGCTGTTCTGGTCCGAATATACTGGGGCCGAACACCCGATGCCTCTGAGGGACCAACTGAAGATCTGGTCGAACTCCACAATGCGGCCGAACAGGCCATGGGGGACCTCATAGTTCGGATGTGGCCTGGCAAGCCCCTGCCCGGCAGCTACTTTGGCCTGGTGAAGCAGATGGTGCATGCCTGTCCATGGCTAGAAGTTATCAAGCAGTCTGCATGTATTGAGGGTGCCCGACGGGCCTTTGCCCGCGCGAAGGTGCACTGGGGCAAGCTGGATGCTGAGAAGCTCGTGAAGGATGGACCCCCGGAGGGCAAGGAGCATCGCTGCCCCGAGAAATATTATGATGGCGTTATGAAAGGCGCTCGTCTTGTGGCGAAAGAATGTCCTAAGAACATAATTTTTGAGTGAATGTACTCATGTCATCCGTGTAATATGAGAACGGGTTTATTTGTGCTATGCAACACTTTGTTTGATTTAAAATATTACCTTCTCTGCGGTCGTTTATCAAAATCTGAAAGTAGGCCAGTCGTCGGCTTCCGCCCCCTTGTAACTAGTACTGGGGTGTTCATGGAAACCCAAACACTCTTTATCCAAAGTTTTGGTCCCTTAAGGAGGTGTTTGGTGCAGCGAACAAGGCAATCGGACTATTCGGCTTTAGAACTCTCACTTGACCATAGAAGTCTACAATTGTAAATTTCGGCGAAGCCCCTAGTATTCGGAAAGCTGAACTGGGGTGCTATACACGCCTAAATCGGACAAAGCCAATTCCTTGCCTTAAGCGGAAAAAATCTTTAGGGATTTTGGTACCTCGCGAACAGCGACCAGCTCTCGCCGCATCATAACGGTCAGTTTTTGGCTTTCTCTACTGAGGTGCTCGTCCGGAAGAACCGGGACACAATCGCAGTAGTTCTCCCTGCGCTACCTTAGCCGATATAACGGAATGTAACGTACCAAAACAAGGGAGCCGGGCTAACCCAACTATTGACCCAAGACATGATTCGGAGCTGATGCATATAATGCTATAAGTTCGGGGTGCCGCATTGTTGAAAGTGTTTGGACTTTCCTTGCCATAGTATGGGGCTCGATAAGAAGCTCCTGGCAAAATGACCATACCAAAACGTACGGATGCAATATTGAATAAATATTCAACAGAAAATATGAGGATAGTAATAAGAAGCTGGCGCTACGTACTACTTCCAATTTATTTGGACAATACGACAAGACGTAGGTGTACAATTATTGCATTAAGCAGGAAAAATAGGACTATTTGACATATCCTATCCAAGGGCAGGCTACATGCGGGTATGTAAGAACAGGTATAACGATCATTGAAGAAGACCACCTGAGTGTTCCCTTGTGTGCAAAAGCCTCTTGCCTCGTTGTCGCCCCCTCCATAATGAGTTCGATTATCCGATCTCTTCTGAAGGGGCTGCCCAAAAGTGTGGTCCTGAAAAAGGAAAAAAATGGTAAGCGGGCCTCCTGGCGGCTGAACCGCACTCTGGCCGCATTGTCATCTCGCCTCCACCTATGCCCATGGTATTTTGAGCGTGTAATTGTGCACGCGTGGTACGAACGCTGGTTGAATGGGGCTGGGGTGGAGGCCGGATTGCTAATCGAGCTCCTGGCATGCCTGACTGTCCTGTTGCAGGGTACTCCGGACTCACTTGACGGTGTTCAAAGATGTCGTTGCCGGATTGGCTATTTGTCGGAGGAGGCTGCTTTGTACTTCTTTTGCGAGGGCCGCAGTATGTTCTTCCGTACGGAGGGAGCGGTTTGTATTTCCATTGAGTGTTATGACCCCGTGAGGTCCTGGCATCTTGAGCTTGAGGTATGCATAGTGCCGTACCGTGTTGAAATGAGCGAACGCGGTTCGTCCAAGTAGTGCGTGATAGCCACTTCGGAAAGGGACGATATCGAAGATTAACTCCTCGCTTCAGAAGTTATCTGGAGATCCGAAGACCACTTCCAGTGTTATTGAGCCCGTGCATCGGGCCTCTACCCCTGGAATTACACCTTTGAAGGTGGTTTTGGTGGGTTTGATCCGTGACGGATCGATGCCCGTTTTGCGCACTGTATCCTAGTAAAGCAGGTTTAGGCTGCTGCCACCGTCCATGAGGACTCGCGTGAGGTGGAATCCGTCGATGATTGGGTCAAGGACCAATGCAGCTGAGCCGCCATGACGGATATTGGTGGGATGGTCCCTACGATCAAAGGTGATCGGGCAAGATGACCATGGGTTGAATTTCGGGGCAACGGGCTCAATCGCATAGACGTCCCTGAGTGCACGCTTTCGCTCCCGTTTGGGGATGTGAGTGGCATAGATCATGTTCACTGTTTTTACCTGGGGGGGGATTTCTTCTGCCCACCAGTGTTCGGACGCCGGGGTCCTTTGGCGTCATCGCTATGCAGCCCCTTGTCCTTGTTCTCGGCGTTTATCTTGCCGGCCTGTTTGAACACCCAGCAATCTTTGTTAGTGTGATTGGCTGGTTTATCGGGGGTGCCATGAATCTGGCATGAGCAGTCGAGTATGCGGTCCAGACTGGATGATCCCAGATTGTTTCTTTTGAACGGCTTCTTCCGCTGACCGGATTTGGAGTTGCCGAATCCGGCATTGACTGCCGTATCCTCCGCATTGTCACCATTATTTCGACACTTGTGTCTATTGCGCCGTGGCTTTCCGTTACTGTCATGGATGTCTGACGTTCCAGGGTTTCCAGGTGCGGTGTTGCTATGAGCCAGCCAACTGTCTTCACACGCGCAAAAGCGGGTCATTAGTGTCATGAGGGCCGCCATGGTCTTCGGCTTTTCTTGGCCGAGGTGTCGGACAAGCCACTCATCGCGGATATTATGCTTAAAGGCCGCCAGGGCCTCAGCGTCCGGACAGTCGACAATTTGGTTCTTTTTAGTGAGAAACCGAATCCATAATTTCCTGGCTGACTCTTCGGGCTGTTGGGTAATGTGACTTAAGTCATCAGCATCCGGTGGTCGCACATAGGTGCCCTGGAAGTTATCGAGGAATTTGTCCTAAAGATTTTTCCAGCTGCCAATGGAGTTTGCTGGCAGACTATTCAGCCAGTGACTAGCTTGCCCTTTAAGCTTTAGTGGGAGATACTTGATGGCATGTAGGTCATCACCGCGGTCCATGTGAATGTGCAGAAGAAAATCCTCGATCCACACTGCGGGGTCTGTTGTGCCATCGTATGACTCGATGTTGACGGGTTTAAACCCTTCTGGGAATTCATGTTCCATTACTTTGTCAGTGAAGCAGAGGGGTTGTGTGGCGCCTCTTGCCGGGCTATGTCGTGGTGTATTCCGATTGGGTCTGGTCGGTAATGTCCGGCCTGGCCGGATTTATCAGTACTGTATCTGGCATGACGATCGGTATCATGAGCTGTGGCGCGCCCCCATGATCCGTAGATCGACCTTGGTTGTCCCGTGTTGTTTTCCAATATGTCTCGTAGGTCCTGCGTATTCCCCCGGGCCGTGGTGAACCGGCGTGGGGGTGCGGGCTGGTGTCCGGCCTGATAGCCTGTTTTATCCCGACCACGAGGTGGCCGTTCAGCCTCATCTTGTGCTGGAAGTTCAGGCTCTTCGGCCTCTTATTCTAGCGGTTTATGCTTTGGGTATCCCCTGCTCGGGGGCTCGAGTCTGTATTCCTCGGCCGCCAGGACTTCGGTCCATCTGTCTGCGAGAAGGTCTTGGTCAGCTTGGAGCTGTTGCTGCTTCTTCTTCAGGCTTCTTGCAGTGGCTATAAGCCTGCGCTTGAAGCGCTCCTGCTCTATGGGATCCTCTGGTATGCCGAATTCATCGTCACCAAGGCTCACCTCGTCTTCGGAGGGAGGCATATAGTTATCGTCCTCCAAGTATACGTCCATTGCCTGTTCGTCTGGGCTAGCCAGCCCGTGTTCCTATTCAGCTTGCTCGAAGGTGGGTTGATCAGGATCGTATTCCTCTTTGGCACCATCTGGCTTTTCTTCTCCAGTGCCGATATTGTTGTGGCGAGGCTTGGAGCAGCGCCAATGACGCCCATGTTTTCCTTTCTTCCCCGAGGGGTTTTCTCCCATTGCCTCATCACCATTGTTTTCTTTGGGAGTATCCACCATATATATATCATATGAGGAGGTGGCAGTCCAGCGCCCTGTGGGCGGTGGTTCCCGTTTTGCTCCTGCATCATCGTCTATACCGTCGATGTCTTTGGAGTCGAAGTTAAGCACGTCGATCAAGTCATCGACCATGGCTATTAAGTGGGTGGTGGGTGGGAAACAAATTTCTTCATCGCTAGCTTCCCACTCGAGCCGGACATAGTTCGGTCAGGAGGCTCCTGACAGAGAGAGAGAGAGACCTTAAAGAATCTAGCACGTCTCCGAAGGGTGAGTGCAGAAAGATATCCGCGGCGGTGAACTCCATGACTGGAGCCTAGTTAGATTCAATGGGCACTAACGCGCGCGGCCCGGAACACACGACCGGAGGTGAGTCCGGGGGTCCGGAGACACAGATCCCTTTAGGAGAGGAGTCTGTGTTCGGCTCCAAGGCCGAGGAGTGTGTGGCCTCCGGGGCGGGGTCCATCCACCCGTCCTTGGAAGGCACGACCCGCTCTGGAGCGAAGTCCGGAGTGGTAGCAGGTGTGATGTTTCGAATATTGTTCGACTGCCGATCTAGGTCGTGCACGTCGCGATTGTTCGGCGCTCCTGACACAGGACCGAATCCATCAAAGATCAAGTCTCCGGGATGTCGGCGGTGTAGTTTAGGTTTCCAAACCTGACCTAACGACCGGGGGCGTAGCTATCGATCTGCTCCAGATGGCCAAGCGAATTGGCCCGCAGTGCGAAGCCGCCGAACACGAAGATATGTCCGGGGAGAAAAGTCTCACCCAGGACAGCGTGGTTGAAGGATGGGTCAGCGTGGTTGAAGAAAAGTCTCACCCATATGTTGTCCTTGGATGAGTGTTTTGGAACCTATTATGTGCATCAATGAGTCAGCATTTCGTGTCCATCCACCCACTGGGGTGTTTCTGTAGTCAAACTGAATAGCTCTTCCACTTGAGTCGACTAGGTTGAGTCGAGTGCTTTTCTAAACCAGTGGGGGCACACCAAGTGCAATGATACGTCTCCAACGTATCTATAATTTTTGATTGTTTAATGCTATTATATTACCTGTTTTTGGATGTTTATGGGCTTTACTCTACACTTTTATATCATTTTTGGGACTAACCTACTAACCGGAGGCCCAGCCCGAATTGCTGTTTTTTTGCCTATTTTAGTGTTTCGAAGGAAAGGAATATCAAACGGAGTCCAAACGGAATGAAACCTTCGGGAGCGATCTTTTTGGAACAAACGCAATCTAGGAGACTTGGAGTGGACGTCAAGAAGCGAACGAGGCGGCCACGAGGGTGCCTGGCGCGCCCTGTAAGGGTGGGCGTGCCCCCCACCCTCGTGGGCCCCTCGTGCATCCACCGACCTACTTCTTCGTCCTATATATATCCACGGACCCCGAAAACATCTAGGTGCACCACGAAAAACTATTTCAACCGCCTCAACCTTCTGTATTCGCGAGATCCCATCTTGGAGCCTTCGCCGGCGCTTCGCCGGAGTGGGAATCGACCATGGAGTGCCTCTACATCATCTCCAAGGCCTCTCCGATGAGTTGTGAGTAGTTTACCACAAACCTTCGGGTCCATAGTTATTAGCTAGATGGCTTCTTCTCTCTCTTTGAATCTCAATACAAAGTACTCCTTCCTCTTCTTGGGGATCTATTCGATGTAACTCTTTTTGCGGTGTGTTTGTCGAGATCCGATGAATTGTGGGTTTATGATCAAGTTTATCTATGAGAAATATTTGAATCTCCTCTGAATTCTTTTATGTATGATTGGTTATCTTTGCAAGTCTCTTCGAATTATCAGTTTGGTTTGGCCTACTAGATTGATCTTTCTTGCCATGGGAGAAATGCTTAGCTTTGGCTTCAATCTTGCGGTGTCCTTTCCAAGTGACAGCAGGGGTAGCAATGCACGTATTGTATTGTTGCCATCGAGGATAAAAAGATGTGGTTTATATCATATTGCATGAGTTTATCCCTCTACATCATGTCATCTTGCTTAATGTGTTACTCCGTTCTTGTGAACTTAATACTCTAGATGCAGGCAGGAGTCGGTCGATGTGTGGAGTAGTAGTAGATGCAGAATCGTTTTGATCTACTTGTTGCGGATGTGATGCCTATATACATGATCATGCCTAGATAATCTCATACCTATGCACTTTTCTATCAATTGCTCGACAGTAATTTGTTCACCCACAGTAATAATTATGCTATCTTGAGAGAAGCCCCTAGTGAAACCTATGGCCCCAGGGTCTATCATTTATCATATAAGTTTTCCATCTACTTTCATTTGCATCTTTTATTTTCCAATCTACATCATAAAAATACCAAAAATATTTATCTTATCATATTATGTCTATCAGATCTCACTTTCGCAAGTTACCGTGAAGGGATTGACAACCCTTTTATCACATTGGTTGCGAGGTTCTTGTTTGTTTGTGTAGGTGTGTGGGACTTTTGAGGAGCCTCCTACTGGATTGATACCTTGGTTCAAAAAAAATGAGGGAAATACTTATGCTACTTTGCTGCATCACCCTTTCCTCTTCAAGGGAAAAACCGACGCATGCTCAAGAGGTAGCAAGAAGGGTTTCTGGCGCCATTGCTGGGGAGGTCTTCGCTCAAGTCAAGACATACCAAATACCCATCACAAACTCATCTCCCTCGCATTACATTATTTCCCATTTGCTTCTCGTTTTCCTCTCCCCCACTTCACCTTTGCTGTTTTATTCACCCTCTCTTTTCTGTTAGCCTCTTCTTCACTTGCCTCTTGTGTGCTTGTGTGTTGGATTGCTTGTCACGATGTCTCAAGATAATACTAAATTGTGTGACTTTTCCAATACCAACAATAATAATTTCCTTAGCACTCCAATTGCTCCTCTTAATGATGCTGAAACTTGTGAAATCAATGCAGCTTTGTTGAATCTTGTTATGAAAGATCAATTCTCCGGCCTTCCTAGTGAAGATACCGCTACTCATCTAAACAATTTTGTTGATTTGTGTGATATGCAAAAGAAGAAAGATACGGATAATGATATTGTCAAATTGAAGTTATTTCAGTTTTCACTTAGAGATCATGCTAAAACTTGGTTTTCGTCTTTGCCTAAAAATAGTATTGATTCGTGGAATAAGTGCAAAGATGCTTTTATCTCTAAGTATTTTCCTCCCGCTAAGATCATCTCTCTTAGAAACAATATTATGAATTTTAAACAACTTGATCATGAGCATGTTGCCCAATCTTGGGAAAGAATGAAATTAATGATTCGCAATTGCCCTACTCATGGTTTGAATTTATGGATGATCATACAAAATTTTTATGCCAGATTGAATTTTGCTTCTAGAAATCTTTTAGATTCGGCTGCGGGAGGCACTTTTATGGAAATCACTTTAGGAGAAGCTACAAAACTCCTTGATAAATTATGGTTAATTATTCTCAATGGCACACCGAAAGATCTACTAGTAAAAAAGTTCATGCTATAGAAGAAATTAATGTTTTGAGTGGAAAGATGGATGAACTTATGAAATTGGTTGCTATTAAGAGTGCCACTATTGATCCTAATGATATGCCTTTATCTACTTTGATTGAGAATAATAATGAATCTATGGATGTGAACTTTGTTGGTAGGAATAATTTTGGTAATAACGCGTATAAAGGAAACTTTAATCCTAGGCCGTTCCCTAGTAGTTCCTCTAATAATTATTGTAATTCCTACAACAACTCTTATGAAAATTTTAATAAGATGCCCTCTGATTTTGAGATTAGTGTTAAAGAATTTATGAATTCTCAAAAGAATTTCAATGCTTTGCTTGAAGAAAAATTGCTTAAAGTTGAAGAATTGGCTAGGAAGGTTGATAGACTTTCTCTTGATGTTGATTCTTTGAAACTTAGATCTATTCCTCCTAAGCATGATATCATTGAGTCTCTCAAAGCTATGAGAATTTCCATTGGTGAGTGCAAAGAAAGAACCGCTAGGTTGCGTGCTAAGAAAGATTGCTTTGTAAGAGCGTGTTCTTCTAGTTTTCATGAAATAATGATGAAGATCTAAAAGTTATTGATGTGTCTCCTATTAAATCCCTGTTTTGCAATATGAATCTTAATAATGATGGGACTGGACGTGAATCAACTTTAGTTAAAAAGTGTTCCAATGATTTGGAGTATTATGATCTTGATGCTAAAATTGGTAAAAGTGGGATTGGAGAGATTAAAACTTTACATAGTAATGAACCCACTACTTTGGATTTCAAGGAATTTAATTATGATAATTGCTGTTTAATAGATTGTATTTCCTTGTTGCAATCTGTGTTGAAGTCTCCTCATGCTTATAGCCAAAATAAAGCTTTTACTAAACATATTGTTGATGCCTTGATGCAATCTTATGAGGAAAAACTTAATTTGGAAGTTTCTATACCTAGAAAACTTTATGATGAGTGGGAACCTACAATAAAAATTAAAATAAAAGATCATGAATGCTATGCTTTGTGTGATTTGGGTTCTAGTGTTTCCACCAATCCAAAAACTTTGTGTGATGTGCTAGGTTTCCATGAATTTGATGATTGCTCTTTAAACTCGCACCTTGCGAATTCCACCATTAAGAAATCTATGGGAAGGATTAATGATATTCTTATTGTTGCAAATAGGAATTATGTGCCCGTAGATTTTGTCGTTCTTGATATTGATTGCAATCTTTCATGTCTTATTATTCTTGGCAGGCCTTTCCTTAGAACGATTGGTGCAATTATTGATATGAAGGAAGGAAATATTAGATTCCAATTTCCGTTAAGGAAAGGCAAGGAACACTTTCCTAGAAAGAAAATCAAATTACCTTATTAATCTATTATGCGATCCACTTATGAATTGAATGCCAAAGATGGCAATACTTAGATCTATTCTCGCTTTTATGCCTAGCTAGGGGCGTTAAACGGTAGCGCTTGTTGGGAGGGAACCCAATTTTAGTTTTGTTCCTTGCTTTTTGTTCCTGTTTAGTAATAAATATCTCATCTAGCTTCTGTTAGATGTGTTTTTATGTTTTAATTAGTGTTTGTGCCAAGTAGAACCTATAGGATAACCTTGGGTGAAAGTTAATTTGATTTTGCTGAAGAAACAGAAATTTTGCGCGCACGAGAAAAAATTCAATAAATCACAGAAACGTGATTTTGAGTTGATTCGTTTTGATGTAGATCAATAGACAAATTTCCTAGGAGTTAATATTTTGGTAGGATTTTTAAGGTTGCAGAAGTATTCGAAAGTTACAGATTGCTACAGACTGTTCTGTTTTTGACAGATTCTGTTTTTTGTGTGTTGTTTGCTTATTTTGATGCATCTATGGCTAGTATCGGGGGGTATGAACCATAGATAAGTTGGAATACAGTAGGCTTAACACCAATATAAATAAATAATGAGTTCATTACAGTACCTTAAGTAGTGGCTTTTCTTTCTTGCACTAATGGAGCTTATGAGATTTCATGTTGAGTTTTGTGTTGTGAAGTTTTCAAGTTTGGGGTAAAGATTTGATGGACTATGGAATAAGGAGTGGCAAAAGCCTAAGCTTGGGGATGCCCATGGCACCCCAAGATATTCAAGGACAACCAAAAGCCTAAGCTTGGGGATGTCCCGGAAGGCATCCCCTCTTTCGTCTTCTTCTATCGGTAACTTTACTTGGAGCTATATTTTTGTTTACCACATGATATGTGTTTTGCTTGGAGCGTCTTGTATGATATGAGTATTTGATTTTAGTTTACCACAATCATCCTTGCTGTACACACCTTTTGGGAGATACCCACATGATTTAGAATTTATTAGAATACTCTATGTGCTTCACTTATATCTTTTGAGCTAGATAGTTTTGCTCTATGTGCTTCACTTATATTTTCTAGAGCACGACAATGGATTTATTTTGAAGAAATTGTTTATATCTCATGCTTCACTTGTATTATTTTGAGAGTATTTTAGAACAGCAATGTATTTTCTATGGTAATAAATTTGTTCCTAGAATGATGAGCATCCAAGTTGGGTATAATAAAAACTATCATAGAAAGTGCATTAAAAACTATGATCAATTTGATGCTTGATAATTGTTTTGAGATATAAAGGTGGTAATGCTAGAGTCATGATAGTTGGGTAATTATGAAATTGAGAAATACTTGTGTTGAAGTTGGCAAGTCCCGTAGCATGCACGTATGGTAAAAGTTATGTAACAAATTTGTAGCATGGGGTGCTCTTTGAGTGCTTTCCTTATGAGTGGCAGTCGGGGACGAGCGATGGTCTTTTCCTACGATCTATCCCTATAGGGGCATGTGTAGTAGTACTTTACTTTGAGGGCTAATAATTTTTTGCAATAACTATATGAGTTCTTTATGACTAATGTGAGTTCATGGATATACGCACACTTACCCTTCCACTTTGCTAGCCTCTATTATGCCGCGCAACCTTCGCCGGTATCATGAACCCATTATTTACCTTCCTCAAAACAGCCACCATACCTACCTATTATGGCATTTCCATAGCCATTCCGAGATATATTGCCATGCAACTTTCCACCAATCCGTTTATTATGACACGCTCCATCATTGTCATATTGCTCTTTGCATGATCATGTAGTTGACATCGTATTTGTGGCAAAGCCACCTTCATAATTTTTCATACATGTCACTTTTTATTCATTGCATATCCCGGTACACCGCCGGAGGCATTCACATAGAGTTATATTTTGTTCTAAGTATTGAGTTGTAATTCTTGAGTTGTAAATCAATAAAAGTGTGATGATCTTCATTATTAGAGCATTGTCCCAAGTGAGGAAAGGATAATGAATACTATGATTCCCCCACAAGTCGGGGTGAGACTTTGGACTTTATAAAAATAAATGAGGCCAAGGAAGCCCATACAAAAAAAGAGGCCAAAGAAGCCCACCAAAATAAAAATAAAAAATGAGAGAAAAAGAGAGAAGGGACAATGTTACTATCCTTTTACCACACTTGTGCTTCGAAGTAGCACCATGATCTTCATGATAGAGAGTGTCCTATGTTGTCACTTTCATATACTAGTGGGAATTTTTCATTATAGAACTTGGCTTGTATATTCCAATGATTGGCTTCCTCAAAACGCCCTAGGTCTTCGTGAGAAAGCAAGTTGGATGTGCACCCACTTAGTTTATTTTGTTGAGCTTTCATATATTTATAGCTCTACATCCTTTGCATGGCAATCCCTACTCAATCACATTGATATCTATTAAAGGGCATCTACATAGCCCGTTGATACGCCTAGTTGATGTGAGACTATATTCTCCCTCTTTGTCTTCATAACCACCACCATATACCACATATAGTGCTATGTCCATGGCTTGCGCTCATGTATTGCGTAAGAGTTGAAAAGGCTGAAGCGTGTTAAAAAGTATGAAGCAATTGCTCGGCTCGTCATCGGGGTTATGCATAAGGGGAGTATTTTGTGTTATGAAAATGAAGCATGGCCTAACTATATGATTTTGTAGGGATAAGCTTTCTTTGGCTATGCTATTTTGATAAGACATGATTATTTGTTAGTATGCTTCAAAGTATTACTATTTTTATGTTTTATAAGCTTTTATCTTGAATCATTTGGATCTGAACAATCATGCCACAATAAAGAGAATTACATTGAGAATTATGCTAGGTAGCATTCAACATCAAAAATTCTGTTTTTTTTCATTTACCTACTCGAGGACGAGCAGGAATTAAGCTTGGGGATGCTAGATACGTCTCCAACATATCTATAATTTTTGATTGTTCCATGCTATTATATTACCTGTTTTGGATGTTTATGGGCTTTACTCTACACTTTTATATCATTTTTGGGACTAACCTACTAACTGGAGGCCCAGCCCGAATTGATGTTTTTTTGCCTATTTCAGTGTTTCGAAGGAAAGGAATGTCAAATGGAGTCCAAACGGAATGAAACCTTCGGGAGCGGTCTTTTTGGAACAAACGCAATCAAGGAGACTTGGAGTGGATGTCAAGAAGCGAACGAGGTGGCCACAAGGGTGCCCGGCGTGCCCTGTAAGGGTGGGCGCGCCCCCCACCCTCATGGGCCCCTCGAGCGTCCACTGACCTACTTCTTCCTCCTGTATATATCCACGGACCCCGAAAACATCCAGGGGCACCACGAAAAACTATTTCCACCACCGCAACCTTCTGTATCCGCGAGATCCCATCTTGGAGCCTTCGCCGGCGCTCCGCCGGAGGGGGAATTGACCATGGAGGGCCTCTACATCATCTCCAATGCCCCTCTGATGAGTTTTGAGTAGTTTACCACAGACCTTCGGGTCCATAGTTATTAGCTAGATGGCTTCTTCTCTCTCTTTGAACCTCAATACAAAGTTCACCTTCCTCTTCTTGGAGATCTATTTGATGTAACTCTTTTTGCGGTGTGTTTGTCGAGATCCGATGAATTGTGGGTTTATGATCAAGTTTATCTATGAGACATATTTGAATCTCCTCTGAATTCTTTTATGTACGATTGGTTATCTTCACAAGTCTCTTTGAATTATCAGTTTGGTTTGGCCTACTAGATTGATCTTTCTTGCCATGGGAGAAGTGTTTTGCTTTGGGTTCAATCTTGCGGTGCCCTTTCCCAGTGACAGCACGGGCAGCAAGGCACGTATTGAATTTTTGCCATCGAGGATAAAAAGATGGGCTTTATATCATATTCCATGAGTTTATCCCTCTACATCATGTCATCTTGCTTACTGTGTTACTCTGTTCTTATGAACTTAGTACTCTAGATGCAGGCAGGAGTCGGCCGATGTGTGGAGTAATAGTAGTAGATGCAGAATCGTTTCGATCTACTTGTTGCGGACGTGATGCCTATATACATGATGATGCCTAGATAATCTCATAACTATGCACTTTTCTATCAATTGCTCGACAGTAATTTGTTCACCCACAGTAATAATTATGCTATCTTGAGAGAAGCCACTAGTGAAACCTATGGCCCCCGGGTCTATCTTTTATCATAGAAGTTTTCCATCTACTTTTATTTTCATCTTTTATTTTCCAATCTATATCATAAAAATACCAAAAATATTTATCTTATCATATTATCTCTATCAGATCTCACTTTCGCAAGTTACAGTGAAGGGATTGACAACCCCTTTATCGCGTTGGTTGCGAGGTTCTTGTTTGTTTGTGTAGGTGCGTGGGAATTTTGAGGAGCCTCCTACTGGATTGATACCTTGGTTCTCAAAAACTGAGGGAAATACTTACGCTACTTTGCTGCATCACCCTTTCCTCTTCAAGGGAAAAACCAACTCATGCTCAAGAGGTAGCATGCACCCATTGGGTGTAGTCCCTGAGACCGCGGTCGACTGCTGGTAGTCGGCTAGGGTCTGAGAATCGCCTTTTTTTACTCCTACTGGGCAGACCATGCCGAGTGTAAGAACTGGACCAGTGGGGGCATGCCAAGTGCACCCACTGGGTGTAGTCCCTGAGACTACTGTTGAATGTTTGATTCAGCGGTAGTCTTAGAGCAACTTTCACTGAGACTGACTTTTGTTCCTGTCGACTGACATATCCCTTTTGCTGACTGCAGAAGCCTTGTGATCTTGGGGCTCAACTTTCTGAGCTGCACAAGAAGCAGATCAGCATTAACCTTGATCTAGAATTGGATAAAAAGAACCTCAAGAAGGCCCAGGATGAAACAGCTATAATGGGAGGTAACCACTCGTCAACCTTGCACCTTATGATTCTTCCTTTCTTTTTTCCAGTCTCTTTGAACCGAGTGATTCCACTCGAATAGATGTGCATAGTGAAAACCGTCAACTTCAGGCTTGTCTGAAGAATGCTATTTATTTAGAGAAAATGAAGCAGGCTCTGGAGCAGAAGTATCTGGATCTTGCTGCTGCCCAGAAGGAGGCGCGAGAGAAAACAACACTTGTGGACAAGAAGTTGGTTTTAGTCGGCAAGTTGGAAGAGGATAACTCCAAGTTGAAGATTGTTGTTTCTGAAGCTAAGTAGGAGGTTCCGCAACTGAAGAAAGACAAGGAAAGCTTGAATGATGAAGTGCGGAGCCTTAAAGCCAAGAAGGGCGAACTAGAGTCTTATCTGGGGCAGCTTGCTGCGAAGTTGGTGTCAAAACTTGAAGGTATTTCCTCTTGTTCAACTGATTTGTTGATGTCGACTGACATGCCTTCTTAAATTGTTGATTCACTGTTTTTCTGACTATGCAGAACTTTGCCAAGACTTTGAAGCAAAAACTGGGCGGGTCGAGACAAGTCTCGATCCCGTAAACTGTCCCGTCAGAGATGACATTGCAATGAATGTGTTGCGGTTGGAGTCTCGCCTGGACAGCGCCATGGACTACCTCGCTCGACTGAAGGCTGCGATGACGTGGGTTGATGCTGAACTCTGGCATTAGGTGGAACTCTTGCAGGATCTTGAGTCTCTGATGGCTCGACTGAACCAAATCCCTCGTCGAGTGCAGGAATGGAAGAAGTCATCTGCTCGCTGTGGTGCTGACGTTGCTCTATCATTGGTCCGAGTGCACTGCAAGGATGTCAAAGAAGACAAGATGGCGGCCCTCAAGGTTGCCAACACAAGAAGCTCACTTTCTAGTCTTTCATGGACACCTTCCTTGACGCCGCCACTTGCATCGTAGACAGCATCGACCTTGACAGATTCTGTGATCCAGCAAGTCCTTCTTCGGCCGAGTGAACGAAACATTGTGTCCCACCTTTTATTTGCTTCAGGATGCCGAGTGGTTATGTAATCGTTAAACTCTTTCGGGCTTGATGCCTGAGCACTTCTGCCCGTCGCGGTTCTGAACTTTTGCGGGATTTATCTGAACTTTGTTTTCCTTGAATATCATGGCTCTTGCTTTTGTTGTTTCTGAATGTCTTTTGACTCCGAGTGAACTTGATCTTTTCACCTTTTGTCGAGTGGATCGGGATGGAACATACATTGTACTTGTGACACAGCTCGAATGTGGTGTTCGATTGACACCTCGTCGTGCTTGCGGATCGGGATGGAGTGCATGTTGTACTTGTGGCGCAGTCCAGACGTGGTGTTCAGCCGTCACCTCATCATCCTTGCGGATCGGGCTGGAGCGCATGTTGTACTTGTGGCGCAACTCAGACGTGGTGTTCAGTCGACACCTCGTCGTCCTTGCGGATCGGAATGCAGCACACATTGTACTTGTGGCGCAGCTCAGACGTGGTGTTCAGTCGACACCTCGTCGTCCTTGCGGATCGGGATGGAGCGCACGTTGTACGTGTGGTGCAGCTCAGACGTGGCGTTCAGTCGACACCTCATCGTCCTTGCAGATCGCTCCCCACTCGGAGTGGTTTTTTAACTTAGGTGATTACGGGGTCGCAGCTAAGCCTCCGAGTGGGAGGATTGCTCTCCACTCGGAATGTTTTTAACTTAGGCGATTATGGAGTCGCAGCTAAGCCCCCGAGTGGGAGGATTGCTCTACAGTCGGAATGTTTTTAACTTAGGCGATTACGGGGTCGCAGCTAAGCCCCCGAGTGGGAGGATTGCTCTCCACTCGAAATGTTTTTAACTTAGGCGATTACGGGGTCGCAGCTAAACCTCCGAGTATTGCTCTCCACTTGGAACGATTTTAACTTATGCGAATACGGGATCGTAGCTAAGCTTCCGAGTGGGAGGATTGCTCTCCACTCGGAATGTTATTAACTCAGGCGAGTCAGGTTCGCGGCTAAACTTCCGAGTGGGAGGATTGCTCTCCACTCAGAATGTTTTTAACTTAGACGAATCAGGTTCGCGGCTAAGCTTCCGAGTGGGAGGATTTCTCTCCACTCGGAATGTTTTTAACTTAGGCGAATCAGGTTCGCGGCTAAGCCACCCACTGGGGGATTTGGACACAAATGATTATGGGGAACCGATCATTAAGATACTGTAAAATTCTTGTCTTTGGAAAGCAAAATCAAATAGTCTTATTACAACTCGTCGGGTCGAGTGATTCTAAGCATAGAAAGGATGAAGCAACTCTGTGTTCCATGTGCATGGCTTGTCCATATTATTGGCTACATTGTGAAGCACCTTGGTGATGATGAAGGGACCTTCCCAGGCCGGAGCGAGCTTGTGTGACCGTTTCTGATCCACTCGGAGCACAAGGTCTCCTTCTTGAAATGCTCGACCTCTAATGTTGTAAGCATGGAATCGGCGCAGATCGTGATGATAAATGGTCGACAGAATCAAAGCCATCTCGCGTTCTTCTTCCAGGAGATCAACTGTGTCTTCGCGTGTCTGCTTTGCTTCAGCTTCTGAGAAGAGTTCCACTCGGGGGGCATTGTGCAGCAAAGCACTCGGAAGCACAGCCTCGGCACCGTATACCAGGAAGAAAGGGGTTCAGTCAGTCGACCGGTTCGGCGTCGTTCTCAGCCCCCATAAGACAGATGGTAATTTAGTCACCCAAGCTCCAACAGTGTGCTTGAGGTCGTGCATCAGTCAGGGTTTTAACCCTTGAAGGATCAAATGATTCGCCCTTTCTACTTGTCCATTCGACTGCGGGTGTGCGACAGACGCATAGTTGACCGGAGTGCCTTGGGATGCATAGAACACCTTGAACTCATCAGAATCAAAGTTGGAGCCGTTATCTGTGATAATGCTGTGAGGAACTCCATATCTGAATATCAACTCCTTGATGAAACTGACGGCAGTGCCTGCGCCAAGGTTCTTGATGGGCTTAGCTTCGATCCACTTGGTGAACTTGTCGACTGCTACAAGCAAATGGGTGAAAGCACTCGTGTCGGTCTTGAAGGGCCCAACCATATCCAATCCCCAGACTGCAAACGGCCAGACGAGTGGAATAGTCTTCAAGGCAGACGCAGGTTTGTGGGACATGTTGGAGTAGAACTGGCAGCCTGCGCACTTGTCGACTATATATTATTCCATCTCGTTTGCTCGAGGCCAGTAGAATCCCGCTCGGTATGCTTTGTCCATGATGGTCCAAGAGGACACATGGTGACCACAGGTCCCCGAGTGGATATCATTTAGGATCATTCGACCTTCTTCTGGGGTGATGCAGCGCTGAGCCACTCATGTGACACTTTCTCTGTAAAGCTGTCCTTTTATCACTGTGAAGGCTTTGGATCGACTGAATATCTGGCGAGCTTCATCCTCATCTTCCTTCCTGAGAATCTACGCAATGTACAGTACTGTCCAGTCAGGTGTGATCACCAAGTCCTCCATGATCAAGTCGACCATAGCTGGAATCTCAATCTCAGCCGGGTTGGTTGAACTTATCGTTGTTGGGAAACATAGTAATTTCAAAAAAAATCCTACGCACACGCAAGATCATGGTGATGCATAGCAATGAGAGGGGAGAGTGTTGTCCACGTACCCTCATAGACCGAAAGCGCAAGCGTTAGAACAACGCGGTTGATGTAGTCGTACGTATTCACGGCCCAACCGATCAAGCACCGAAACTACAGCACCTCCGAGTTTTAGCACACGTTCAGCTCGATGACGATCCCCGTACTCCGATCCAGCAGAATGACGGGGAAGAGTTCTGTCAGCACGACGGGGTGGTGACAATCTTGATATTCTACCGTTGCAGGGCTTCGCCTAAGAACCGCTACAATATTATTGAGGAGGACTATGGTGGAGGGGGGCACCGCACACGGCTAAGAGATCAAGAGATCAATTGTTGTGTCTAGAGGTGCCCCCTTGGCCCCGTATATAAAGGAGCCAGGGGGAGGGGGCAGCTGGCCTAGGAGGGGGCGCGCCAAGGGGAGTCCTGCTCGCACCGGGAGTAGGACTCCCTCCTTTCCTTGTTGGACTAGGAGAAGGGGGGAAGGAGGAGGGAGAGAGGAAGGAAAGGGGGGGCGCCGCCCCCCTCTCCTTGTCCTATTCGGACTAGGGGGAGGGACACGAGGCCCAGCCCTTGCCTCCTCTCCTCTTCTCCACTAAGGCCCATGTAGGCCCATTAAGCCCCCGCGGGGTTCCGGTAACCTCCCGATACTCCGGTAAAATCCCGATTTCACCCGGAACACTTCCGATATCCAAATATAGGCTTCCAATATATCAATCTTCATGTCTCGTCCATTTCGAGACTCCTCGTCATGTCCGTAATCACATTCAGGACTCCGAACAAACTTCGGTACATCAAAACTCATAAACTCATAATATAACTGTCATTGAAACTTTAAGCGTGCGGACCCTACGGGTTCGAGAACTATGTAGACATGACCGAGACATGTTTACGGTCAATAACCAATAGCGGAACCTGGATGCTCATATTGGATCCTACATATTCTACGAATATCTTTATCGGTCAAACTGCACAACAACATACGTTGTTCCCTTTGTCATCAGTATGTTACTTGCCCGAGATTTGATCGTCGGTATCTCAATAGCTAGTTCAATCTCGTTACCGGCAAGTCTCTTTACTCGTTACGTAATGCATCATTCTGTAATTAACTCATTAGCTACATTGCTTGCAAGGCTTATAGTGATGTGCATTATCGAGAGGGCCTAGAGATACTTCTCCGACAATCGGAGTGACAAAACCTAATCTCGAAATATGCCAACCCAACATGTACCTTTGGAGACACCTGTAGAGCTCCTTTATAATCACCCAGTTACGTTGTGACGTTTGGTAGCACACAAAGTGTTCCTCTGGTAAACGGGAGTTGCATAATCTCATAGTTGTAGGAACTTGTATAAGTTATGAAGAAAGCAATAGCAACATACTAAACGATCAAGTGCTAAGCTAACAGAATGGGTCAAGTCAATCACATCATTCTCCTAATGATGTGATCCCGTTAATCAAATGAGAACTCATGTCTATGGTTAGGAAACATAACCATCTTTGATTAATGAGCTAGTCAAGTAGAGGCATACTAGTGACATTAAGTTTGTCTATGTATTCACACATGTATCATTTTTCCGGTTAATACAATTCTAGAATGAATAATAAACATTTATCATGATATGAGGAAACAAATAATAACTTTATTATTGCCTCTAGGGCATATTTCCTTTAGTCTCCCACTTGCACTAGAGTCAATAATCTAGATTACACAGTAATGATTCTAACACCCATGGAGTCTTGGCGCTGATGATGTTTTGCTCGTGGAAGAGGCTTAGTCAACGGGTCTGTAATTCCTGCTCGTCCTCGAGTAGGTAAATGATAAAAAAGATAATTTTTGATGTGGAATGCTACCTAGCATAATCTTGATCATATGTCTAATCATGGCATGAATATTAAGATACGAGTGATTCAAAGCAATAGTCTATCATTTGACATAAAAACAATAATACTTCAAGCATATCATTGACATAAAAACAATAATATCATTCAAAGCAATAGTCTATCATTTGATACGGATGCACTAAGAGCTATAAGTGTATGAAAGCTCAAACTGGAAACTAAATGGGTGTGCATCCAACTTGCTTGCTCATGAAGACCTCGGGCGTTTGAGGAAGCCCATCATTGAAATATACAAGCCAAGTTCTATAATGAAAATTCCCACTAGTATATGAAAATTAAAGCATAGGAGACTTTTTCTATGAAGAACATGGTGCTAATCTGAAGCACAAGTGTGGTAAAAGGATAGTAACATTGCCCCTTCTCTCTTTTTCTCTCATTTTTTTATTATTTTTCATTCATTTTTTCATTTTTTTCTTTCTTTTTGGTGGGCTTCTTTGGCCTCTCTTTTTTATTTGGGCTTCTTTGGCCTCTTTTATTTTTCATAAAGTCCAGAGTCTCATCCCGACTTGTGGGGGAATCATAGTCTCCTTCTTCCTTTCCTCACTGGGGCAATGCTCTAATAATGATGATCATCACACTTTTATTTACTTACAACTCAATATTACAACTATGACTCTATATGAATGCTTCCGGCAGTGTACCGAGATCTGCAATGATCTAGCGAAGCAATGACATCAAAAAACGGACAAGCCATGAAAACATCATGCTAGCTATATTACGATCATGCAAAGCAATATGACAATGAATGCTCAAGTCATGTATATGATGATGATGGAAGTTGCATGGCAATATATCTCGGAATGGCTATGGAAATGCCATAATAGGTAGGTATGGTGGCCGTTTTGAGGAAGATATAATGAGGCTTATGCGTGATAGAGCGTATCA
Organism: Triticum aestivum; assembly: GCF_018294505.1. Taxonomy (NCBI): domain Eukaryota; kingdom Viridiplantae; phylum Streptophyta; class Magnoliopsida; order Poales; family Poaceae; genus Triticum; species Triticum aestivum. Next base: position 50,137,609 of record NC_057798.1, on the reverse strand, counting down.
TATCACGGGGTTTGGATGCACCGGCGAAGTTTGCACCGACCCTCGAGGTGAGAAAGGGCAATGCACGGTACCGAAGAGGCTAGCAATGATGGAAAGTTAAAAGTGCGTATAATCCATGGACTCACATTAGTCGTAAAGAACTCATATACTTATTGCAAAAGCCTACTTAGCCCTCGAAGCAAAGTACTACTACGCATGCCCCTAGGGGGTAGATTGGTAGGAAAAGACCATTGCTCGTCCCCGACTGCCACTCATAAGGAAGACAATCAAAAAGCACCTCATGCTCCAACTTCGTTACATAACGATTCACCATACGTGCATGCTACGGGACTTGCAAACCTCAACACAAGTATTTCTCAATTTCACAATTACTCAACTAGCACGACTCTAATATCACCACCTTTATATCGCAAAACTATTGCAAGGAATCAAGCATATCATATTCAGCGATCTTACAAGTTTATGTAGGATTTTATGACTAACCATGTGAATGACCAATTCTTGTCATCTCTCTAAAAGGATATAAGTGAAGCAAGAGAGTTTAATTCTTTCTACAAAAGATATGCCCATGCTCTAACAAATATAAGTGAAGCAAAAGAGCATTCTACAAATGGCGGTTTTCTATTTGAAGAGAAACAGGCAATCCAAAATTCAAATGATATAAGTGAAGCACATGAAGCATTCTATAAAGCCATACTCAAAAGATTTAAGTGAAGTGCAATGAGCATTCTATAAATCAACCAAGGACTATCTCATACCATCATGGTGCATAAAAGAAAAAAAATGAAAACTAAATGCAAAAGACGCTCCAAGTCTTGCACATAATGCATGAACGAAACGAATTCGAAAACATATGATACTTGTTGAAGAAGGAGGGGATGCCTTCCGGGGCATCCCCAAGCTTAGATGCTTGAGTCTCCTTGAATATTTACTTGGGGTGCCTCGGGCATCCCCAAGCTTGAGCTCTTGCCTCTCTTCCTTTTCCTCATATCGAGACATCCTCGATTAGACACTACATCCACACAAAACTTCAACAGAAAACTCGGTAAGATCCGTTAGTATAATAAAGCAAATCACCACTCTAAGTATTGTAGCAAACCAATTCATATTTTGTTTTTGCATTGTGTCTACTGTAATATAACTTTTCCATGGCTTAATCCACTAATATAAATTGATAGATTCATCAAAACAAGCAAACTATGCATCAAAAACAGAATCTGTCAAAAACAGAATAGTCTGTAGCAATCTGAACATCCACCATACTTATGGTACCCCAACAATTCTACAAAACTTAAAAAGAATAAACAAGTTGTACATAAAGACATTGCAAAAGGAATCAGAACCATTTGGCATTCCAGTTAAAAATGTAAAATCGAGCACTACAGCCAAAGTTTCTGTCCTGCACCGTACAAACCAACAAGCATCGTAAACATCCTAAAGGCAAACCTTGGCACATTATTTTTATAATACAATGAAATTATACTAGGGGATAATTATTTTTGTTGAAAAATTTCTGTAATCAAGATTCACAAAGTTTCCGTGAGCATGAACTAAGTTCAAGGCTAGCTCCCACTTCAACAATGCTTGTCTTTCTCACTTTCACTTTCCTTTTTGAAAAGTTTTTAGGTTCCCCTCTTTATTTTTTTTGTTTTTAAACTATATGAAAGCACTCAACAGAAATAAATGACTCTTAAATGACTCTCTAAAACTTTTGGGTTGTCTCCCTGGCAGGGCTTTCTTTAAAGCCATTAAGCTAGGCATATAGTGCTCAAGTAAATGATCCACCCGGATCCCAAGGTATATCAAAGACAATTTTAATTAACAATGATTTGTAATTTAGTAGTGAGCACAAATTAACATACATCATGCAACAACTAAGTCTAACTCTCTACCTATGCATCGGCATGTCATAAAAGAACAATTCATGCACACATAGTAAAGGCCAATGCATAGTATAAGCAGTTTCTTGCAATTTCATAGTATGGGAAACATAGAGAGGTGGAGAAATAGTTCCTCTCTCATAATAATTGCAAGTAGGAGCATCAAGCACATGCATATTATATTCATCAAAATCATCATGTGCAATGGTAAAAGGCAACCCATCAATATAATCCTTAATAAGCACAAACTTCTCCGATATAGTGTAGTAGGGAGAATTCAGAAAGATAATAGGACTATCATGTGTGGGTGCAATAGAAACAATTTCATGTTTAACATAAGGAACTATAGCAAGTTCATCTCCATAAGCATAATTCATATTGGCATCTTGGCCACAAGCATAGCAAGCGTCATCAAAAGGGGATATTTCAAGAGAATCAAGGGGATCATAGCAATCATCCTTCGGTAAGCACGAAGGGGAATTAAACAATGTATGAGTTGAATAGTTACTCTCATTAGAAGGTGGGCATGGGTAGCTAATACGCTCTTCCTTCTTTTGTTCTTCGCTCTCCTCATCATCTTTTTCATCCAATGAGCTCACAGTTTCATCAATTTCTTCATCCATAGCTTCCTGCAAAATATTAGTCTCTTCTTGGACAGCGGGGACTTTCTTCATAAAAGCATTAATACAATAATTGTATTCATAATTTTCATAGCAATATCTAAGTATAGAAAGATTTTCAGGCCTATAACCATCATCATCAAAAGCTTCATACTTTTCAAACAAAGCTTCAATTTCATAAGCAGCCTTAAAAGCAACAAATTCTTCTATTTGTTCCACATCATAGTAATCATATATACCATTAGCATAAGAAGCTAAGGTTTCATTATCATTAAATTTGCATGAAAAGGGAAGGTGTGGAGCCTTCATCCTTGAGCAACAAGTAATATCATATCTCAAGCAGAGATTCAAGGCATACCAACGCAACATAATAAATTGATCCCATAATAGTTTCCCTTTTTGTGTCGAGCAATAATCCCTAAAGTATTCATGTTGATCCAACGTGTCTCCCATTATAAAGTTGAATGGGGCTTTCTCAGGATTATCAAAGTAGTACATAATATCTTTCGCATAATGAGAATCGAGGGTTTTAGGAGTTACCCCATCTACATGAGTAGGAAGTACATCTAATTTTTTTGGTATTTTGCGTTCCATATCCATAAGTAAAGATAGAGAACAACTAAGAATAGCAAATAAAAATTACTTAGCGATAAAGCAAACAAGCACACACGAGCATATTCACCCCACGCCCCGGCAACGGCGCCAGAAAAAGGTCTTGATAACCCGCAAGTATACGGGATAGTTGTCTCCTCTTTCAATAAGTAAGAGTGTCGAACCCAACGAGGAGCTAAAGGTAGAACAAATACTCTCTCAAGTCCTATTGGCCACTGATATGACTCTACGCACGCTTAGTGTTCGCTTTATCTAGAACAAGTATGAAACTAGAAGTACTTTGTAGGTGTTGTTGGATAGGTTTGCAAGATAATGAAGAACACGTAAATAAAAAGTAGGGGCTGTTTATATAAAGATGCAATAAAGTAAATATAGCGAGTGTGGAAAAGTGGTGGTAGGAGTTGTGGAATTGTCCCTAAGCAATTGACTACGTTACTAGACCAATAGCAAGTTTTTATGTGGGAGAGGCCATCGCTAGCATATCATCCCTGACCTGGAATTCTATGCACTTATGATTGGAACTATTAGCAAGCAGTCCGCAACTACTAACGTTCTTTAAGGTAAAACCCAACCATAGCATTAAGATATATTGGTCCCCCTTCAATCCCATATGTATCAATTTCTATGCTAGTCTGGAGCTTCTGTCACTCTTGCCCTCCAATAAATAGTCCTACCAACATACAACTAACCCTATGGTGTGATCCACGCACGCACTCATATGATGGGCACCATAGGACAGCAACATAACCACAAGCAAATTAAATCAATCATAGCAATTCATCAACCACCAATAGGACAACGAAGATCTACTCAGACATCATAGGATGGCAACACATCATTGGAAAATAATATGAAGCATAAAGCACCATGTTCAAGTAGAGGGTACAGCGGGTTGCGGGAGAGTGGACCGTTGTAGATAGAGGGGGGAAGGTGATGGAGATGTTGGTGAAGATCACGGTGGTGTTGGTGAAGATCGCGGTGATGATGATGACCCCGGCGGTGTTCTGGCGCCACCGGAAGCAAGGGGGAGAGAGCCCACCTTCTTCTTCTTCTTCCTTGACCTTCTCCCTAGATGGGAGAAGGGTTTCCCCTCTGGTCCTTGGCTCCCATGACTTGGGAGGGGCGAGAGCCCCTCCGATATTGGATCTATCTCTCTGTTTCTGCGTTCTGTAATCCTTCCCCTTCATCGTTTCCTTTATATCTGGAGATCCGTAACTCCGATTGAGGTGAATCTTTCGCCCAGATTTTTCTCATAAAATTAGCTTTCTTGCGGCAAAAGTAGAGCCTCAACCGCCTTACGGGTGGCCCACGAGAGCCTAGGGCGTGCCCTAGGGGGGCGCCCCCTGTCTCGTTGCCACCCCGGACACTGTTTCGCGTTGATTCCACCTCCCAAAAATCACAAATATTCCAAAATAATTCTCCGTCCGTTTTTATCCCGTTTGGACTCCGTTTGATATTGGTTTTCTGCGAAACATAAAACATGCAATAGACAGGAACTGTCACTGGGCACTGGATCAATATGTTAGTCCCAAAAATAATATAAAAAGTTGCCAAAAGTGTATGAAAGTTGAAGAATATTGGCATGGAACAATCAAAAATTATAGATACGACGGAGATGTATCAGTCTGCAACATTCAGATCCATATGTATCTTGCAAATCTCTATGTCTCCCACCTGGACTTGGTCCCGGATGGAATTGAAGCGTCTCTTGATGTGCTTGGTCCTCTTGTGAAATATGGATTCCTTTACCAAGGCAATTGCACCAGTATTGTCACAGAAGATCTTCATTAGTCCCGATGCACTAGGTATGACACCTAGATCGGAAATGAACTCCTTCATCCAGACTCCTTCATTTGCTGCTTCCGAAGCAGCGATGTACTCCGCTTCGCATGTAGATCCCGCCACGACGCTTTGTTTGGAACTGCACCAACTGACAGCTCCACCATTTAATATAAACACATATCCGGTTTGCGATTTAGAATCGTCCGGATCAGTGTCAAAGCTTGCATCGACGTAACCTTTTACGACTAGCTCTTTGTCACCTCCATAAACGAGAAACATATCCTTAGTCCTTTTCAGGTATTTCAGGATGTTGTTGACCGCTGTCCAGTGACCCACTCCTGGATTACTTTGGTACCTCCCTGCCAAACTTATTGCTAAGCATACGTCAGGTCTTGTACATAGCATTGCATACATGATAGAGCCTATGGCTAAAGCATAAGGAATATTTTTCATTTTCTCTCTATCTTCTGCTGTGGTCGGGCATTGAGTCTGACTCAACTTCACACCTTGTAATACAGGCAAGAACCCTTTCTTTGACTGATCCATATTGAACCTTTTCAAAACTTTATCAAGGTATGTGCTTTGTGAAAGTCCAATTAAGCGTTTTGATCTATCTCTATAGATCTTGATGCCCAATATGTAAGCAGCTTCACCGAGGTCTTTCATTGAAAAAGTTTTATTCAAGTATCCCTTTATGCTATCCAGAAATTCTATATAATTTCCAATTAACAATATGTCGTCTACATATAATATCAGAAATGCTACAGAGCTCCCACTCACTTTCTTGTAAATACAGGCTTCTCCAAAAGTCTGTATAAAACCATATGCTTTGATTACACTGTCAAAGTGCTTATTCCAACTCCGAGAGGCTTGCACCAGTCCATAAATGGACTTGCGCACTTTGTTAGCACCTTTTGGATCGACAAAACCTTCTGGTTGCATCATATACAACTCTTCTTCCAGAGATCCATTCAGGAATGCAGTTTTGACATCCATTTGCCATATTTCATAATCATAAAATGCGGCAATCGCTAACATGATTTGGACATACTTAAGCATCGCTACGGGTGAGAAAGTCTCATCGTAGTCAACCCCTTAAACTTGTTGAAAACCTTTTGCAATAAGTCGAGCTTTGTAGACACTTACATTACCATCATCGTCAATCTTCTTCTTGAAAATCCATTTATTCTCGATGGCTTGCCGATCATCGGGCAAGTCAACCAAAGTCCATACTTTGTTCTCATACATGGATCCCATCTCAAATTTCATGGCCTCAAGCCATTTTGCGGAATCTAGGCTCATCATCACTTCCTCATAGTTTGTAGTTTCGTCATGGTCAAGTAACATGACTTCTAGAATAGGATTACTGTCAGTGTCAAAACCGGCGGATCTCGGGTAGGGGGTCCCGAACTGTGCGTCTAGGCGGATGGTAACAGGAGACAAGGGACACGATGTTTTTACCCAGGTTCGGGCCCTCTCGATGGAGGTAAAACCCTACTCCTGCTTGATTAATATTGATGATATGGGTAGTACAAGAGTAGATCTACCACGAGATCGGAGTGGCTAAACCCTAGAATCTAGCCTATGGTATGATTGTTGTTCATCCTACGGACTAAAACTCTCCGGTTTATATCGTATCGCCAAGCTTGCCTTCCACGTCAAGGAAAGTCCCATCCGTACACGGGACGGAGTCTTCAGTCTTGTATCTTCATAGTCCAGGAGTCCAGCCGAAGGTCATAGTCCAGCCATCCGGACACCCCCTAATCCAGGACTCCCTCAGTAGCCCCCGAACCAGGCTTCAATGACGACGAGTCCGGCGTGCAAGTTGTCTTCGGCATTGCAAGGTGGGTTCTCCTACAAATTCTCCGTATCCGTCGAATAGTGTCCGGCTTCTAGTGCGTGCTGCCCTCCTTGCTTCTGTGCCCCATAATGACCATCTTCCATGTGTCAAACGAATGTGAAAAGCCAGGGGATTTTTTTTCAGTTACCCCCCTAGTTACGTTAATGAACTGCCCATAAAAGGGACGGGGATTTAGATCCAATTCACACCATCTTCCCTCCGCGAGATTTCATCAGAGTGCCTTCGACAGAGATCCATTCCACCATGGCCGGTCGGTGCAGCTCCTCCTCTCGCCCCTCCAGCGCTCGGCCTGGAGATTGGGGGCGGTGTTCCGTCCCGCATAGCGATCTAGTAGTGCTTCATTCCAAGGGGCTTCTCCCCCCAGCATATATGGTCCCAGTTCGAGTCGGGATTGCCACCTATAGCGGCGGAGAGCAGGCGGAGAGCGTCCCCCATCCCTCTCGAGGAGAGCGGGTATGCCTAGTCCCTTATTTAATGAGAGGAATCGGATTTCCAATTCATCTGTTTCTTCGAGGGTCGCTGGAGTTCTACGGCCTCCAGCTACACAACCTCACGCCCGCCTCCATTCTGCACATTGTGGGCTTCGTAGCCCTCTGCGAGCTATTCTTGGGCGTTGATGCCCATTTCGTGATGTGGAAGAGGTTGTTTTGCCTTGTGCCTCGTTCTCAAGAGGGGTCTATTTATCAAGTGGGCGGAGCCGAACTATGGCGCATCGTCGGGATCGGATATCTATCCGGCACCCCAAAGAGGGCGTCCGAAGACTAGCCCTCGGAATGGTTTTATATAGATGACGTCCCCCTGCTGGACCCTATACGGATCGGCCTCCCCAAGTTCAATAATGCCCCGTTGAAGAAGCTCCTGAGTTGGCGCCCATGGAACCCTCAGAGGGAAGCTGACAGGGACGTCCTCTACCTGATGAGCCGGATAAGGTTGTTGGCTCATTCCGGACTGACCATGATCAAGGTCATGGCCATATGCATCACGCGAGGGGTGCAGCCGCTTCAATACAGAGGCCACCCCATGTGGGATTTCAATGGGGAGGATGATGCTACCCGGTGCGGTCGCAAGGGGCCAGATTCGGCTGCCACTTTAACGAGAATCTTATCCGCTTTGTACAAGGGGGAGGAGGAAGAATTCCTCCGCGTCAACCCGGAAGGCGGATTCTCTATGTACAATCCTCCTAGTTGGGTGAGCGGACACTTTCACTTGCCTATCCGTTTTCGAGACTCCCGTAGTTGAGTACTTAGACTAGTAATATTTAAACGCAGGAGCTGCGCCAGGCTGTGAAGGAAATAAACAGCCCTGCTCCACGACCCGAGGATCCGGAACGGTCCCTCGATCCGGACTCCCAAGAAGATCCGGACTTATGCGTGGAGTTGGTTGATGGAGTATTTCATCAATTGAGCAAGGATAACTCCTTAGTGGCCATAACGGCTGACTACCCCGAACTACATCCAGCTTCCAAGGTAACTAAGACCGAAGTCCCAGTATTCTCATGCTTTATCTTGCATACCGTGCACTAACAGCATTTCGCAGGGTAAATCCTTGAGGCGGAAGGCCGAGCCCACGGTGGGCAGCCAACAAGGGCCGCTGAAACCAGGCGGGCCAAAAAGAAGTGCGGACCCGATCGAGATTCCGGTGCAATGGTATGGTGTGCGGATTTAACGCTTAGGCTTTATGCCCTTGAGTCTTACTAATGCTCATGATTTTCTTAGAAAGAAGAGAGCCCGCCGGACTATGTCCGCCGGCCAAGGTTCGAGGCCGGGTCCGGAAGCGGAGGCGGACACGGGACGTGCCTCGGGCGCTCCTTCGACAGAGGGCGCTGACGGGCTATCTGCCACCAATTCAGAGGTGGAGAGTGCCCTAAACCACAGGCGTCGCCGGACTATTCTCCGTGACGCATGTTTCTCCCCAGAGGCGTTGGACGCCTTTAATACAGGAGATGCGTATCTCCGTGCTGCTCAAAATGGCCTAGCCAGAGCCACGGAGCAGTATGTGAAAGACATACAGGTGAGAAGAATTGAACGTTATATATGTCAGTAGCCCCTGAGACTTGAAACAGTGAAGATAACTGTTTGAAGGATCATGTGCTATGCAGTGTCTTACAAAGAAGAACACGCAATTGTCCCAGGAGCTCGAAGAGTGCAAGGCTCAGCTCGAGGCCGCATTGGCCACTCCAGAGAATGTCAAGGGGACGCCCGCAGGTAATATGTGCTTCGAAAGGTATCTCCATTTTAAAATGCGGCAGGCGTGCAACCCTGACTATAATAATGCAGATGAGGCCGGAGTAAATCCGGACCAGCAACAACTCCTACGCCAACTAAAGGCTGGCGAGAACATGCTGACAAGGGTGAGACAAGAGAAGAACAAGCTTCAAGACGCCAATACCCAGCTAGGCGAGGAACTGAAAGATGTTCGCATTCAGCTGTCTTCTGCTGTGAAGGAGAATCGGCGACTTCGATGCGGCATTTTTAGTAAGTGCTTGAGCGAATCTTCGAAAAAAGAATTTGGCGAGGAAGTCGATTGACAGAGCTATGTCTGTAGGTCTGCTGACGGGTCGTCCGGCAGAGGAAATGTTCATCGGGAGACCTTCTTCCCGAGCTGTTGCAACTACACGAGCGAGTTCGGCAGGCAATGCGAGGCGTCGTCCAGGCTATATGGTCGTCCCTCTCCGTGCCCGAAGGCCTTGAGGATCTTGCCAAGAAGCTGGAGGGAGTGCGGCAGCGCTTCCGGTTATGGAAGATATCGGCTTGCCGTCAAGGTGCCTGGGAGGCCTGGGCCATGGTGAAGACTCGGTACACGAAGGCTGACCCAAACCACATGGCCGAGGTCGGCCCTATAGGTCCGGACGGAAAGGAGATCCTGGTCAGCTTGGCATATGGCCAGGTGGAGCTGGCTGCAAAGTATTCCCAACAAGACTGTAAATTAGAGCAGAAAAGTGCATGTCCTAAAGTGCATGTCCTAAAGTGCCCTAAAGTGCATGTCTGAACTGCCAGAAAGAGCAGAAAAGCATCTGGGGGCCAAAAAGGTAAATACGAAAGATCATCTTTTAGCTCACCGACCGAATATTCCCTTAAGAACGCTAGCTTTCGGCTTCACCCCGTCTGAGGTACACATCCGGCTGACCCGGCAGTAACAATCGCAAAGGTGCTCCCTTTACCACCTAGCCGAACGAACGGGAACATAGGGGTAAGCACAGGAGCCAGGCAACCCAGCTTGGCCAAAACTTAAGTCATATTGATGCATATAATGGTGTATAAAAGGTTCATGCGGAAGCATTACACATGTTTTGGGCATGAGGCCCGTTTTATATAAACTTCTTGGTAGAGAAGCCCCCAGGTATTGTGAGCGCAGGTAGCGCATCGGGTGTGTGCGAATTTGGCACATGCGATCCCCTAAGGGCTTGTGAGAAAAAAGGGGGAGGGAGAAGGAACAAAATCCCGGACTGCCAAAAATAAAAACAAAGGGACGAGGGAAGGAGACGAACACGGAGTTCGGTGCTAGCCCTAGAACCTTCATAGGCGTGCTGCATTCCATGGGTTCGGTTCGAGTCGGTTGTCCGATGCGCCTCACAGACGGTACGCTCCGCCGGTCAGTACTTGGTCGATCATGAAGGGGCCCTCCCATTTGGGCTTTAATTTATCCTTTTTCTTGTCCGGCAGGCGTAGAACTAGTTCGCCAACGTTATATGTTTTGGCCCGTACTTCTCTGCTTTGATATCTTCGAGCCTGCTGTTGATAGAATGCGGAATGAGCCTTTGCCACGTCGCGCTCCTCTTCCAATGCGTCCAAGTTGTCCTACCGATCGAGCTCGGCTTCTCTTTCTTCGTACATGCGCACTCGAGGTGAGTCATGGATTATGTCGCATGGCAGTACCGCCTCTGCGCAGTATACCATAAAAAATGGTGTGAATCCGGTAGTGCGATTCGGCGTGGTCCGCAGCCCCTAGAGTACGGAGTCAAGCTCCTCTACCCAGTGCATGTCAGATTCCTTGAGGGATCGCACTAGTCTGGGTTTGATGCCGCTCATAATGAGACCGTTGGCCCGTTCGACTTGACCTTTAGTTTGAGGGTGATAGACTGAAGCGTAGTCGAGCTTGATGCCCATGTTTTTGCACCAAAGTTTGACTTCATCGGCCGTGAAGTTTGTGCTGTTGTCGGTTATGATGTTGTGGGGGACACCGTAACGGTGTACAACCCCAGAGAGGAAGTCTATCACTGGTCCGGATTCGGCCGTCTTTATAGGCTTGGCTTCTATCCATTTGGTGAATTTGTCCACCATGACCAGTAGGTATTTTTGCTTGTGGGTTCCTCCTTTAAGGGGTCCGACCATGTCAAGCCCCCAGACCGCGAAAGGCCAGGTAATGGGTATAGTTTGTAGGGCGGTAGGCGGCATGTGGCTTTGGTTGGCGAATAACTGGAAACCAACACATCGTTGCACTAAGTCCTGAGCGTCTGCCCGGGCCGTTGGCCAATAAAATCCGGTACGGAAAGCCTTGCTTACAAGGGCCCGGGCTGCGGCGTGGTGCCCACCGAGTCCGGCATGGATTTCAGCCAAAAGGTCTCGTCCTTCTTCTTCAGAGATACACCTTTGAAGGACTCCGGTTGTGCTTTTCTTGAAAAGCTCTCCCTCGTGGACTTTGTAGGCTTTAGATCGCCGCACTATGCAGCGGGCCTCATTTTGGTCCTAGGGAAGTTCTTGCCTAGTTAGGTAGGCTAGGAATGGCTTTGTCCAAGGGGCAATGACTACCATTATTTCGTGGGCTGGCGGCGTTGTTTCGTTGGCGTAGCCCCCAATTGCGTCAGGATGCTCGGTGAGGGGCAGTTTAGTTGTGTCTGGGCTATCGTTTCCGGATTCTCCGTCCCATGATACAGATGGCTTGAACAGCCTTTCTAGGAAGATGTTTGGAGGGACGTCCTCGCGCTTGGCGCCGATGCGTGCTAGCACGTCTGTGGCTTGTTTATTTTCCTGGGCTATGTGATGAAATTCAAGCCCCTCAAACCGAGCCGGCATCTTTAAGATGGCGTTGCGGTAAGCTGCCATTTTCGGGTCCTTGGCATCGAAGTCTCCATTTATTTGGGATATTGCGAGATTTGAATCCCCGCGGACCTCTAGGCGCTGAATTACCATGGAGACTGCCATTCGGAGGCCATGTAAAAGGGCCTCGTATTCGGTTGCGTTGTTCGAATCCGTGTACATTATCTGAAGTACGTATTGGACTGTGTCCCCGGTTGGGGACGTCAGAACGACGCCCGCCCCCAGGCCAGCCAACATTTTGGAGTCGTCGAAGTGCATGATCCAGTTGGAGTATGCGCCGTATTCCTTAGGGAGTTCGGCTTCAGTCCATTCTGCAATGAAGTCGGCCAAAACCTGCGACTTAATAGCTCGCCTTGGCTTGTAGGTTATGTCAAACGAGAGGAGCTCGATGGCCCATTTGGCAATCCGGCCCGTTGCGTCGCGGTTGTTTATAATGTCATTAAGGGGTACTTCGGATGCCACTATTATGGAACACTCTTGAAAGTAGTGTCGCAGCTTCCGGGATGCCATAAACACCGCGTATGCTATCTTTTGATAATGCGGGTACCGTGACTTGCATGGAGTTAGCACAGTGGACACGTAGTACACTAGTTTTTGGAGGGGAACTTGTGCCCATCCGCTTCTCGTTCGACGACGAGCACCGCGCTGACAACTTCATGGGTTGCGGCGATGTATAATAGCATTGGTTCGCCCATGTTGGGCGCGGCCAGGACCGGATTTGTTGCCAATATGGCTTTTATTTCTTCGAGTCCGGCCGTGGCGGCCTCCGTCCACTCGAAGTGGTCGGTGCGTCGTAGGAGGCGATAGAGGGGTAATGCCTTTTCTCCTAAGCGGGAGATAAAGCGGCTGAGAGCCGCCACGCATCTTGTCAGTTTTTGTATTTGTTTGAGGTCCGGTATCTAATTGTGACAGAGCTCGGATCTTGGTTGGGTTTGCTTCAATTCCTCTACCGGATACGATGAAGCCCAGGAGCTTTCCAGCTGGTACGCCGAAAACGCATTTCTCCGGGTTGAGCTTAATGTCATATGTTCGGAGATTGTCGAACGTGAGCCTCAAGTCGTCTACTAGAGTATCGACGTGTTTTGTTTTGACGACCACGTCGTCTACGTATGCTTTGACTGTTTTGCCGATCTGGTTGGCCAGACATGTCTGAATCATGCGCTGATATGTTGCGCCGGCGTTTTTGAGCCCAAAGGGCATCGTGTTGAAGCAGAATGGGCCGTACGGGGTGATGAATGCCGTTGCGGCCTGGTCTGACTCTGCCATCTTGATTTGATGGTAGCCAGAGTATGCATCGAGGAAACACAGTGAGTCATGTCCTACAGTGGCGTCGATGATTTGATCGATTCGAGGGAGTGGGAAAGGGTCCTTTGGACAGGCCTTGTTTAGGTCTTTGAAATCGACACATAGGCGCCAAGATTTCTCCTTCTTTGGTACCATCACCAGGTTTGCTAGCCAGTCCGGATGTTTTATGTCTCTGATGAACCCGGCTTCCAGCAGTTTTGCTAGCTCCTCTCCCATGGCTTGTCTCTTAGGTTCGGAAAAGCGTCGTAGGGTCTGCTTGACGGGTTTAAACCCTTTTATGATGTTCAGGCTGTGCTCGGCCAGCCTACGTGGGATTCCTGGCATATCCGAGGGGTGCCAGGCGAAAATGTCCCAATTTTCTCGCAGAAAGTCTCTGAGTGCGGCGTCTACATCAGGTTTTAATTGTGCCCCGATGGAGGCCGTTTTTGTAGGGTCCGTTGGATGGACTTGGAATTTGACTATTTCGTCCGCCGGTTTAAAAGAGGTGGACTTGGATCTCTTGTCTAGTATCACGTCATCCCTGTCCACCATGGAGCGCCATGCCGTTAACTCCTCGACCGCTAGGGCCTCAGATAATGCCTCCAGGGCCAGTGCGGCTGTCTTGTTTTCAGCGCGGAGTGCTATGTCCGGATCACTTGCGAGAGTGATGATTCCGTTGGGCCCGGGCATTTTGAGCTTCATGTACCCGTAATGGGGTATGGCTTGGAAAATTGTAAATGCTTCTCACCCTAGCAAAGCGTGGTAGCCGCTGCTGAACAGGGCCACTTGAAACGTGACCTCCTCAGATCTGTAATTGTCCGGCGTGCCAAACACCACATCCAGTGTGATCTTTCCTAAACAGCACGCTTCCCGGCTTGGGATTATTCCCCTAAAAGTTGTGTTGATTCGCTCAATGCGGCTCCAGTCAATTTCCATTTTTCACAGGGTTTCCTCGTAGATGAGGTTGAGTCCGCTGCCGCCGTCCATGAGTACCTTTTTAAGTCGGAAGCCGTCCACTATCAGACTGAGGACCAATGCGGCTGGTGCTCAGGCTGTACGGAATTTAGGTTCATCACTGGCGTTAAAGGTGATAGCCGTGTCACTCCATGGGTTTATTGTTGCTACTTGGTAGACTTCGGCGAGGTTGCGGAGCGTTCGTTTCCTTGCATTGTTTGATGTGAATGTCTCGAAGACTGTCGACACCGTACTGGGGAGGTATTCTTCGGGTGCTGGAGTTAAAAGCTCCTCGCTGCTTCTGGCTACCTATCATAGTATCCAACATGCTCTGAGGCTGTGCATTGGTGTGGATTTCCCTGAATTATGAATTCTACAGGGTCCATTGAGCCATCCTTCCAATATGGTCTCGTACCCTTTAGAGGGTTTTTGTTTTTTGATGTTTGGCTCAGATGCCTGGCGATAGTGCGCCCTTTTGTTTCAGACTCGTGTTATATTCGGGGCCGGATTGTCCCAGAATTTATCTTCGGTTTTCCGAATACTTTCAATCGCGTAGTACTTTCGTACTATGGATGTCAAGTCGGCGAATCGTGAAATTTCGCGGCGACTTATGGCGTTGAGGATTCCGATGTCCGTGCAGTTGTTAAGGAAGAGTGGAATTGCTTCTTCCTCACGGTAGTCCTTTATCCTGTTCATAACTAGGAGGAATCTGGCCCAGTAGTGGTGTACTGTTTCTCAGGACTCTTGCCGTATTAGGGATAAATCCTGTATAGTTGGGTGGGCGGGTGGAAATAAATCCGGAACCCTGCCCAACGTGAGATTCAGGGGCCGAGCGGTTTCCGAATTCGGAAGCCTGCTTTCTCGGATACTATTCAATGAATCGGGCCTACTGCCTGACTTTAGGTTCAGGGTTCGGGCGACATCCTCCCCTCCGTGGGTTTCCGGCTTGGAGGGATCGGGAATCCGGACACATCTGGTCCTTAGGGCGGGCGAAGACATGCCGCATTGTTCTTCCACCACTTCGACGTGGTGGGTGATCTGGGGAGAGTCGATCTCTCTCTGATCAGGTTTAAGCCCAATCTGGTCGTAATCAGTAGCGACTCCCAGGGCCGCGATGCGATCCAAGAGTTCCTTCAGGGAGAAGAGCTCCATCGGATCTAACTGCTCGGCGAGCTCCGAGCTGATGTGAAGATTGCTTTCGATGGCCCGAGAGGTCATCGTTGGCGCGGCGGCCGGACTGGCGGTCATCAAAAACCTGCCTAGCCGGAGAGTTTGGCCGACAGCCAAAGCTCCTTTAGCAACGACGCCGTCTTTAAAGACGGGGTGCGGCATCCTTCCTGATGGTGACGACACAGCGGAACTCTCAATGAAAGCACCAATGTCAGTGTCAAAACCAGCAGATCTCGGGTAGGGGGTCCCGCACTGTGCGTCTAGGCGGATGGTAACAGGAGACAAGGGACACGATGTTTTTACCCAGGTTCGGGCTCTCTCGATGGAGGTAAAACCCTACTCCTGCTTGATTAATATTGATGATATGGGTAGTACAAGAGTAGATCTACCACGAGATCGGAGTGGCTAAACCCTAGAATCTAGCCTATGGTATGATTGTTGTTCGTCCTACGGACTAAAACTCTCCGGTTTATATAGACATCGGAGAGGGCTAGGGTTACACAGAGTTGGTTACAATGGGAGGAGATCTTCATATTGTATCGCCCAGCTTGCCTTCCACGTCAAGGAAAGTCCCATCCGGACACGGGACGGAGTCTTCAATCTTGTATCTTCATAGTCCAGGAGTCCGGCCGAAGGTCATAGTCCGACCATCCGGACACCCCCTAATCCAGGACTCGCTCAATTACCGTACCACTCTGGTGCGGATCTTACTCTGGTTGACCTACGAGGTTCGGTAGTAACTTGATCTGAAGTTTCATGATCAATATCATTAGCTTCCTCACTGATTGGTGTAGTTGTCACAGGAACTGTTTCTTGTGATGAACTACTTTCCAACAAGGGGGCAGGTATAGTTATCTCATCAAGTTCTACTTTCCTCCCACTCACTTCTTTCGAGAGAAACTCCTTCTCTAGAAAGGATCCGAATTTAGCAACAAAAATCTTGCCCTCGGATCTGTGATAGAAGGTGTACCCAATAGTATCTTTTGGGTATCCTATGAAGACACATTTCTCCGATTTGGGTTCGAGTTTATCTGGTTGAAGTTTCTTCTCATAAGCATTGCAGCCCCAAACTTTAAGAAATGACAACTTTGGTTTCTTGCCAAACCACATTTCATAAGGCGTCGTCTCAACGGATTTTGATGGTGCCCTATTTAACGTGAATGGGGCCGTCTCTAAAGCATAACCCCAAAATGATAGCGGTAAATCAGTAAGAGACATCATAGATCACACCATATCTAGTAAAGTATGATTACGACGTTCGGACACACCATTTCGTTGTGGTGTTCCGGGTGGCGTGAGTTGCGAAACTATTCCACATTGCTTCAAATGTAAACCAAACACGTAACTCAAATATTCTCCTCCACGATCAGATCGTAGAAACTTTATTTTCTTGTTACAATGATTTTCCACTTCACTCTGAAATTCTTTGAACTTTTCAAATCTTTCAGACTTGTGTTTCATTAAGTAGATATACCCATATCTGCTCAAATCATCTGTGAAGGTGAGAAAATAACGATACCCCCCGCGAGCCTCAAATATTCATTGGGCCACACACATCGGTATGTATGATTTCCAATAAATCAGTTGCTCGCTCCATAGTTCCGGAGAACGGCGTTTTAGTCATCTTTCCCATGAGGCACGGTTCGCAAGTACCAAGTGATTCATAATCAAGTGATTCCAGAAGTCCATCAGTATGGAGTTTCTTCATGCGCTTTACACCAATATGACCTAAACGGCAGTGCCACAAACAAGTTGCACTATCATTATCAACTCTGCATCTTTTGGCTTCAACATTATGAATATGTGTATCACTACTATCGTGATTTGATAAAAATAGACCACTCTTCAAGGGTGCATGACCATAAAAGATATTACTCATATAAATAGAACAACCATTATTCTCTGATTTAAATGAATAACCGTCTCGCGTCAAACAAGATCCAGATTTAATGTTCATGCTCAACGCTGGCACCAAATAACAATTATTCAGGTCTAAAACTAATCCCGAAGGTAGATGTAGAGGTAGTGTGCCAACTGCGATCACATCGACTTTGGAACCATTTCCCACGCGCATCATCACCTCGTCCTTAGCCAATCTTTGCTTAATCCGTAGTCCCTGTTTCGAGTTGCAAATATTAGCAACAGAACTAGTATCAAATACCCAGGTTCTACTGCGAGTATTAGTAAGGTACACATCAATAACATGTATATCACATATACCTTTGTTCACCTTGCCATCCTTATTATCCGCCAAATACTTGGGGCAGTTCCGCTTCCAGTGACCAGTCTGCTTGCAGTAGAAGCACTCAGTCTCAGGTTTAGGTCCAGACTTGGGTTTCTTCTCTTGAGCAGCAACTTGTTTGCTGTTCTTCTTGATGTTTCCCTTCTTCTTCCCTTTACCCTTTTGAAAGTGCTAGTATCGACTAGAGGGGGGTGAATAGGAGATTTTTATGGAAGTCTTCAAAACTTAGAAGTTTCGAAGACAAACAACAGAAATGACCTAGTTGATATGTAGCGGAAGATAAACTACCATAAGCAAGCCATAGTGAAATATGCAATGATGTGAAAGTACAGGACTAATAGCAGCTAAGTAGTAAGGATCAGGATGGAAGATAGGGTGAAGCCAATCAACAGTAGTAGTCAAGCAATGAAGTCAAACAGATACACAGATAGGCAGTGACTTCACGACGACAAACTTAAGTAAAGGATGGAAAGGGATAGAACCAGTCGCTTGTTGAAGACACGGGATTTGTTGGACCAGTTCCAGTTGCTGTGACAACTGTACGTCTGGTTAGGGAGGCTGAGATTTAACTCAGAAGACCGTGTCTTCACCTTATTCCCCTTGAGCTAAGGACACCCAGTCCTCGCCCAATCACTCTGGTAAGTCTTCAAGGTAGAATTCCAAACCTTCACAGACTTTGTTCACCGGCAATCCACAATGTCTCTTGGATGCTCAGAATGCGATGCCTAACCGGCTGGAGGATTCATAGTCCTCAAGTGTAATAAGTCTTCAGGTCACACAGACAGAAAGACTTCAGTGATGCCTAACACTCTTTGGCTCTGGGTGTTTGGGCTTTGTCCTCACAAGGATTTCTCTCTCAAAGGCTTCGAGGTGGGTTGCTCACAAAACGACAAAAGCCGTGCACTAACTCTGAGCAGCCACCAATTTATGGTGTAGGGGGTGGGCTATTTATAGCCACAAGGCAACCCGACCTGATTTGTCCGAAATGACCCTGGGTCACTAAGGAACTGACACGTGTTCCAACGGTCAGATTTCAAACACACGCGGCAACTTTACTTGGGCTACAAGCAAAGCTGACTCATCCAGCTCTGGATAAGATTTGCTCTCATTGTCTTCGCTCGAAGACATAGGATTTGGGTTGAGCATCACTTCAGTCACTCTGACTTAGTTCACTTGGACCCCACTTAACAGTACGGTGGTTCCTATGACTCAACAAAGAAGAAAAGGAAACAACGAAACCACACAGTCTTCGCGCTCCATAGTCTTCACGCAATGTCTTCTCATGTCATAGTCTTCAATAAGAATATCTTCTCATACCACCATTGTCTTCAATGTCTTCATACATTTTTAGGGGTCATCTCCAGTAGGTAAACCGAATCAATGAGGGACACTACCTGCGTTATCCTGCAATTCTCACAAACGCATTAGTCCCTCAACCAACTTTGTCGTCAATACTCTAAAACCAACTAGGGGTGGCACTAGATGCACTTACAATCTCCCCCTTTTGGTGATTGATGACAAACTGGTTGAAGTTTTCAACGGGGATAAAGTATGTGAAATTGTAAAGGATAGGAAATTGTCTTCATAAGTAGCAAGGGCTCCCCCTGAAGATGTGCATATAAGTAATTTTGCTTTTGGAATGCAAATGCACATGGCAGGTTGTCCTTGTGGAGATCCACTTCAACTTATGAAGATAATTCATCATGCATGAAATGATATAGCAAATAGGATGACATGCATAATGAAAAATGGACGTCTGCAGGACGATCTAAGTGCGGAAGTTATCATCGCACATGCGGAATTTATCATCGCATCACAGTAAAACAAATAAGTAGCAGACAACCATCAAGTTTAGGTGTTACAACTCAAAGAACCAAATGCTTTAAAAGGCAAGAGTTGTAAGCACGAGGCAAAATATAATGCAACCGCCCATATGAACCCGCTTGAAGACTGTCAACTCATACGCTTCTCCCCCTTTTGTCAGTAAGGACCAAAAAGGTTTGAAGACATAGAGCATCTACTCGTCCTCATGAGTAGGTGAAGCAGCAGGGTTATCGTCGTTGGTTGGCGGTGCAGACGAACTTGGTGCAGTGTCGATGCGTGCAGTAGTAGGAGGTGGTGAAGTAGCATCATCTTCGTCATCGATCACTCTGGCATTGACAGTTGCCGCGGAGGAAGAATATTTAGAGTCTTCAAGAGATGGAGTGCGACGTAGGACAGTAGTCCGTGGAGGAGTGGAGTCAAACTAGAATCTTTCATTGAAGCCATCGTCTTGAAGATCTGCTTCAGCACTAAGCAGGGTCAAGCTCTTCCATGATCGCCGGCAAGTTTCATGAGCAACAAAGGCATTCTTGGTGGCAAGGTTACGAATGTGATTGACATCCACCAAGAGGCTTTGCATCTGTCTTTTGAGCCAAAAGTGATGTTTATCCTGTTTCTGATGAAGGGCCACAAGAAGTTCTCGGTCATTGAGAATGCGAGAACGCTTCCGATGCCTTTGGGCAATGATGTTTTTAGTGGCTTCAGTAGGTGCTCAATGAGGCAGACGAGTATTTCCAGCCAATGGATAGATTCGTGTTGCTGCTTGAACACCTTCAATGGGTTGAGTGAAGCTTTGGTGCTCGGCATTCTGAAGACAAAGAGGCTTCTTGGCAGGGTCAGAGTATATGGCTTCAACTGACATATCAACCTCTGGTAAAAAGATCAGATGATTGCGAGCAGATGGTTGATAGTTGACAGATGAGTGTCGCTTGATGAGGCCCATGACCCATGGAGCATAAAACTTCAGACCAAACTGATCAGATCCAGAAGCAGCAAGTTGCCTGATGAAGAATTCTTGAGTATTGAAGCTGATGCCATTGAGAATGTAGAAGACCAAAGTCTTCATAGCTCCTTCAAGCTTGGCCCCTGATGAATGTCCTTTGATAGGCCATAGAGTTCGCTTGATAATATGATATATTGTGCGTGGCAGATACTCAAGGTCTTCAACAAAGAACTCTGTTGGATATTCAGCGTCAGATGGCAAGGGCTTCATCATGCTCAACATCTGGCTCATGTTGGGTTCTGGCTTATGGAAGATGCTCTCCAATGCATTGCGGTGTAGCTAACAATCAGGCTCATATAGCTCGCCAGGAGTGAGTAGCCCTGTAAGCTCAATGATGTCAAGAGCTTTGGCTTCATGATGAACGTTTCCGGTCATCCATTCAAGGACCCATGTCTTGATATCTCTGTTGTAGCCGCGAATGTGTAGAGTAGCATAGAATTGAAGCAATAGCTCTTCATTCCAGTGTTCTTTGTCTGTCACAAAGTTGAGCAGACCAGCATCACAAAAGCAATCAAGTGCTTCTTCTAAGCACGGCAGTCCAGCAATGGCTTCATTGTCAAGGCGCATATGAGGGAAAATGCTCCCTTGATCATATAGAACGAAGGAGTAATAGCTTCTCTGCTGATAGCTCCAGAACCGGTCTGATTATATCCTTGGCTTTGAGTAAGGGTTCTTGGCGCTGTCAAAGAAGGTATTGTGGCTTTTGAAGCCATTAGCATTGAAGGACCCTGGTGAGTTTGCAGTACCTAGAAACCTTGGCAGTCTTGGCTTGGGCTTCTGGACCTGAGGCCTATGCTCAACATGATAATCAAATTGAGGTCCAGAGGCAGTAGGCGGAGGTACCAGAATGGGCCATCGAACAGTGGTTAGCTGACCATGGTTGTATGCTTGCTCAACTGTATGGGGCCTTGGTGGCGGAACTGGAGCAGGGGCAACAGCTGAGGCTTCAGGCTGCACAACAGGTGCTTCAGGAGCAGTTGCCTCATTAGCTTCAGGTGAAGTGGCCTCATTAGCTTCAGGCACACTAGTTGGTTCAAGCTCCACATTAGCGTTAGCCATGACAATGTCATCGGCTTCAGTGTCGTTGGTGGTGGCAGCTTCAACATTTTCAACCTCCTCTTGATGAACAGGAGGGTCGGGCACTGGCACGTTCACATCAGGGACACGTACGTCTTCTTGATTCTCTTCGGCTGATGCAGCCGGAATGTCTTCGGCAGCTTGGGCTTCAGACATGGAGACATTCACAGTTGGAGTGGGTTCAGAAAATACTTGACGAGCAACAGGTTGGCGTTGCACTTCTCCTTCTGGAAGGCTCGACAGAGGGACTTGAGGCCTTTGTCCTTTGTGAAGCCTGCGAAGTGCTGGCAACGACTTTGGAGATGGAGTTGGCTGGGCCTCAAAGTCTTCATCTTCTTCTTGCACGGGTGGTGTAGCTTGTTGTTGTTGTTGGGGAGTACTTGGGGAGTCTTGTTGCTGTGGGTGATCAGCCCACGATGCATCCTGAGCAATTGGCGTCAGAGGATGACCAATGCTGATGAGTTCGCTGTTCGTAAGATCAGGCGATGATACCACGTTGTGTTCGATCTGAGGAAGAACTTCATCATCTTCAACATTGTCATCATGACCAATGTCTTCAGCAGCGGTGGGTTCAGCTGCTGGTATATCTTCAGCTTCATGAGCCTCTGTGGAAGCAGGCTCATGAACTATCATCCTTCTTTCTTGATGTTCTGACGCAGGGCGAACCACTGAAATGGGTTCAACAACTAAGGGCTCTGTGGGAGCAGCCCTAGTCTTCTTGGTCTTGCGCTTCTTCTTGGAGGGAGCAGCATCAGAGGCTTCAGTATTCTTCCTCTTTCTGGCTTCAGCCTCGGCAGCCCTCGTCTTCTTCTATTCTGAAGCGGTTGTGGTGACCTTTGGCTTCGAGCCAGTCATGCTGCTTGGGAAGATAATGCGAGGGGCTTCTTGGCTTGAAGGTGCAGGCTAGTCAGCAGGAAGCTTCTTCTTTTTCTTTGTAGCCATCCTGGGGTCAATGCAAGGACGGCCAAGTGACTTGCGCTTCTCAGCCTCATTGTAGGCAAGCACACACTTATCAGTCAAACTCTTCATGCGCTCACAAGAGCCTTGAGCTTCTTGGCACTTCTTCAGAAAAGCTTCTTTAAGCTCATGCAGCATGACCTTGAAGTTTCTGACGTCTTGAACACTGAGCTTCGCCACACGCTTCTTGAATTGAGCCTTCTCATAATCAATTTTGTTCTTCAGCTCAACGATGCGCTGAGCAAGAGCTATCTCAGAAGCAATGGCTCCATTGAAAGAGACGCTGAGGCCAATGGGAAGCTGCAAATCTTCAAAGCTTAGATTGGGGGTGTCGAACCACTCATCAATGAAGTTATGGATGATTGCCACATCAAAGAGAGGCAAGTTGTTGAAGATTTCTGCTTCTTCCTTGCTCTTTATCAGTTGCTCAAGGGCATCATCAGCAAGATCTTCATCACTTGACAGATCAATGGGTTCTTCGCGCAGAATGGCGGCAGGAGTCAAGGCTTGATCAGTATGCCTGACAAGTTGCTTTTTCTTCTCCGTCTTCTTGGAGATGCGGGATTGATCTTCAGACTGCACACTGGCTTCAGGAGGTGTAGTGGCCAGAGGCTTCGCACGTAAAGCTTTTGGAGGTGCTGATTTAGAAGCCTTTAGCTTCTTTCGCTTCTGTGGCTTCGGAGGAGGAGCTGGGGCTTCATCAGTGTCAGCATCATTATCAGAATGATCTACTCTGGCACCCTGAACCAAGATGTAGGTGATGAGGCTGTCAAGGTTGGAGAAGGGGCCGATGACATTGGGTTCTGCACCATGAGAGCCGTCAGCACGAGGAGTAGAGGGACCAGGGTTGAAGTCTAGTCCCAATGACTTCTTGTTTTCCTTGGCCGAAGCCTTTGCATGCTGGAAGTTGCACTTGAAGAGAGCATCATCACGACACCAGAGTAATGATGTGGGATCGGCATTCTCAGGCTGAGGTCCACGGACCATGCAAGGATAGAAATCTTGTGCAATAGCTTCAGCTCTGTTCTTGGGTTGAAGACCTCGATAGAGAATATCGCCCCAAGGACTCTTGATTGCATTCTTCTCTGCATATTCCTTGGTTACGAACTTGTACTTGAACCACTCTTCAGCCCAATAGCGTCGACTCCATTGGATTCGTGTCTTGCGCTGATGATATGTCTCTTCAGGATCTGTCTTGTAGAGCTCTGCTAGGTCATCAGGCAGATCTCTGGATGTTCCTTCTCGGCGCTGTCTGCCACCCTTCCTTGCTGATTTTTCTGCAGCCATGAACTTCAAACTGAATGGCTTCAATATGTTCAAAGGCTTCAGAGACTTTCGCTTGCTGGTCAAGCAGGAACTGGCTTTAGGAGAATTGATATGATGCTGTAAGTATTCTGCAAACGAATGCAGACTATGAGAACCAAAGGATTCTCCCACGGACATGTACCTGTGACAGCATTAGAGATGCGAGGGAAGGGGAAGAGGTCATATGCATTCTCAGAAGATTTTGAAGATAAATCAGTTTGAAGACATTGACCTCATGATGCGAAGACATTCACTTATATGAGGTGAGTTGGTTCCAGATTTGTACCAATCCGTGAATAAGTACAAGTGAGGAATCAAACTAGATAGGAAATCTAAGTGAATAGACTAGGCATTATGAGATGCAGACAGAATAGATCTAACATTGAGTAGGTAGAAACCACTTTTGGTAAATAGGATGAATCTATGAAGATCAAAAAGGTGGTAAAAATAGAGTTATAATTACCGCACGAAGAACTGCTAGATGGGATGAATAGGAGACCGAGCAGTTCAACCCACCGTGCCCTAACTTGGCGACGGAGGACACCTACGGCGACGACGGAGAGGACGATGTCTGTGGCCGGCGTGAGGACGGCGTCGGAGAAGTCGCGGCAGCTAAGCGCTTCGTCGCCGGCGTCGTCGAGAGCTAGCGGTGGTGCTAGGGTTTTGACGAGGTGGAGAGGTGCAAGAAGGATTTCTTTACCGCAGGGGACAAGTATTTATAAGTAGGTGAGCGGGACAGCACAATTACGCTGGTGCCCCTGGCGGTTCACATCTGAGGGGCACGTGGCAAGCATGCAACATACTCTGAGTTGTCCCACGTTCCCACGCCCGCCAGGCATGTCGGAGAGTTGTTCCGGCTTCTCCGGATTTCAATAATAAGGATAAGTCATTTAAAATAGATTTAATGTTTGTCTCTTTGCCTTCTACTGACTAAGACGCAGAGAAGACATTCGACAGTTTCAATAGAATGCATATGATTTGGACAGATAGAGTTTGATATAGAAAGCATAGAGAGGTTAGGGTCCGATCACATTCACTTAGTTCAAAAGATTCAACTTGAAGACATAGCTATAAGTGAATGTTCTAGAGGACAGAACACTAGTATATATATATATGCAATCAAATCATCATAGCGCAGAAAATCATGAAGATAAATTGAAACTGAAGACAAACCAAATGCGAAGTCTTTGCAAAAGTAACGCCATGAGTGAAACACTTCAAACAGAGAAATTTGGTGGTGGCGTTACCCACCGTATAGGAAGTATTAGACCCAGACACGGCGCACATTTATCATGGCGCTCCGAAGTCAAATTCTATGTTAATGTATTCACACTCAGAGTGTAAATCTTCATTGGTTGAAGATATACATTACTTTGTGTGTTGCACATCTAAGTCATCAACATGCATAAGTGTTAGGATGTGTGCCTGATCACAGGACATTAGAGGATTCCAAGATATTTAGCTCACACCGTAACTTGCAAAACCTTTTCTCATCCAAGGGCTTTGTGAAGATATCTTCAAGTTGCTCTTCAGTGTTGACGTGAATGATATTGATATCTTTCTTCATGACATGATCTCTTAGAAAGTGATGACGAATTTCAATGTGCTTTGTCTTCGAGTGTTGGACTGGATTGTTGGCTATCTTGATGGCACTCTCGTTGTCTCAAAAGAGAGGTACTTGTTTCAGGTGGATGCCATAGTCCTTGAGAGTTTGCTTCATCCATAGAAGCTGAGCACAACAGGATCCAGCAGCAATGTATTCAGATTCAGCAGTTGAGAGTGATACACAATTCTGCTTCTTTGAAGACCAACAGACAAGTGATCGACCAAGAAAATGACATGTGCCTGATGTAGACTTGCGATCCACCTTGTCACCAGCATAATCAGCATCCGAGAATCCAACCAAATCAAATTTTGAGCCCTTGGGATACCATAATCCGAGTGTTGGGGTGTAAGCCAAATATCGAAGAATTCGCTTCACAGCTAAGTGATGCGATTCCTTTGGTGCCGCTTGGAATCGAGCACACATGCAAACACTAAGCATAATATCTGGCCTAGATGCACATAGATAAAGTAAAGAACCGATCATGGAGTGGTATACCTTTTGATGGAACTCTTTACCATTGTCGTCGGGACCAAGGTGGTGTTTGGCTGGCATTGGCGTCGTATAACCTTTGTAGTCTTCCATTCCAAACGTCTTCAGACAATCTTTGAGGTATTTTTCTTAAGATATGAAGATGCCATTGCTTTGCTGACGAATTTGAAGACCAAGGAAGAACTTCAGTTCTCCCATCATGGACATCTGATATTGCTCTTGCATCATGTATCCAAACTCATCACTATACTTCTGGTTGGTGCAGCCGAAGATAATGTCATCCACATATATTTGGCACACAAACAGTTCGCCATCATATGTCTTCGTGAAGAGTGTGGGATCGAGGGATCCTGGTTTGAAGCCTTTGCTCTTCAAGAAGTCTTTGATCGTATCATACCATGCGCGAGGACCTTGTTTGAGGCCATACAGTGCTTTGTTTAGCTTGTACACCATATCAGGATGTTTTGGATCTTCAAAGCCAGGTGGTTGAGCGACATATATTTCTTCTTCAATCTTGCCATTGAGAAATGCACTCTTATCCATTTGATATAGCAAGATGTTGTGATGCTTAGCATAGGCTAGCAGTATGCGAATAGCTTCAAGCCTAGCAACAGGAGAAAATGTTTCATCAAAGTCAATTCCTTCAACTTGAGTATATCCTTGAGCCACAAGACGTGCTTTGTTTTTGACAACTTGACCATGCTCATCTTGCTTGTTTTGATATATCCATTTCATTCCAATAATGTTATGCTTGCGAGGGTCAGGTCGCTTGACAAGTTCCCAAACATTATTCAGCTTGAACTGTTGAAGTTCTTCTTGCATGGCTTGAATCCATTCAGGTTCCATAAAAGCTTCAGCAACTTTCTTGGGTTCTGAGATTGACACAAACGAAAAGTGCCCACAGAAGTTTGCTAACTGTGTTGCTCTTGAGTGAGTAAGCAGACCAGGCGCATTGATGCTGTCAATTATCTTCTCGATTTGTACTTCATTTGCAACATGAGGATGAACAGGACGAAGACTTTGCTCTTGCTGATCATTGTCATTATTGGGAGGATTGTCTTCGGTCTGAGCATTGTCTTCAGGTTGATTTGGTGCAGAGATGATAAGTTCCTCTTCAGGCTGTGCTTCAGAAGGCATGATTTCACCAGTTCCCATCAGCTTGATAGATTCGCTTGGAGGAGCTTCATCTAGTGTACTTGGCAGGAGTTCTCTTTGTGAAGCATTGGTTTCATCAAATCTCACATCCACATTTTCGACGATCTTGTAGTGAAAGAGGTTGAAAATTCTGTAGGAGTGTGAGTGCTTTCCATAGCCAAGCATGAAGCCTTCGTGAGCCTTAGGTGCAAATTTTGACTTGTGATGGGGATCCTTGATCCAGCATCTAGCTCCAAATACTCTGAAGTAACTGACATTTGGCTTCTTGCCAGTAAGGAGCTCATAGGATGTTTTGTTCAGAAGCTTATGGATGTAGACACGGTTGATGATGTGACAGGCTGTATCAATAGCTTCAGGCCAGAACTTTCTTGGTGTCTTGTATTCATCTAGCATTGTTCGAGCCATCTCAATTAGGGTTCTGTTTTTGCGCTCAACGATGCCATTTTGTTGAGGTGTGTATGGAGCAGAGAACTCATGAGTGATTCCCATTGTATCCAGATACAGATCAAGTCCTGTGTTCTTGAATTCAGTGCCATTGTCACTTCTGATATGCTTGATCTTCACGCCATAATTGTTCATTGCTCGATTGGCGAAGCGCCTGAAGAGATCTTGCACTTCAGTCTTGTAAAGAATTATATGAACCCATGTGTATCTTGAGTAGTCATCAACAATGACGAAGCCATAGAGACAGGAAGTTGTTGTGAGGGTGGAGTAGTGAGTAGGTCCAAATAAGTCCATGTGTAGCAGCTCGAAGGGTTGAGATGTTGTCATGATTGTCTTCGAGAGGTGCTTTGCCCTTGTCATCTTTCCAGCTTCACAGGCACCACACAGATGATCCTTCTTGAACTTGACATCCTCGATGCCAATGACATGCTTCTTTTTGACGGGTGAGTGTAAGTTCCTCATGCCAGCATGTCCTAGTCTTCGATGCCAGAGCTAGCATTCTGAAGCTTTTGTGAGAAGACATACGGCAAGCTGTGGACCTGCTGAGAAATCTACCATGTATAGATCATCTTTCCTATATCCTTCAAAGACTAGAGACTTGTCAGATTCCATTAGTACAAGGCAACGATATTTTCCAAATAGCACAATCATGTTTAAGTCACAAAGCATTGAGACAGACATTAAGTTGAACCCAAGGGATTAAAAAAGCATCACTTTATCCATGTGTTGATCCCTAGAGATTGCAACTCTACCTAGACCCAATACCTTGCTTTTACCAGTGTCAGCAAATGTGATTTGACTCTTGTCGGATGGACGTAAGGTTGAGTCCATGAGAAGACTTCGATCACCAGTCATATGATTAGTGCATCAGCTGTCAATAATCCATTCTGAAGCTTTTGGTGACATGCCCTACAGTGCAGTTAGGAGGATAGGCTTCATAAGGTATGTTGTGAAGCATAAGCATTTGACGCAAACTAGGATTATCACAGCTTAGATCAAGATTAGAACACACAGTATGACAGATAAGAGATTCATATGTGGAATACATAGTAAGTCATTTTATCATGCGTCCCTTTATGTTTTAGGTCCCCAGCAATAATATCGAACGCCTTTGATTGCTGGCTGGAGACCACATTCTGCAAAAGAGAGTTAATTCTTCTTCACCACCCACATTTTCAGGGGTGGCTTAGAAGCAATGAGTCTAAGTGCAGCATCTGAGAATTTCGGCTTTGAAGCCCTAGCAAATAGCCTTGCAGGAGATAAATGATACTCATGTGAATAAGCAGAAAAGTTCTTAGTTCTATGAACATAGCGGTTTGAAGACACATGCTCATATTCATGAGTCTGAGTATGATTTCCCTGCAAAACATTGGCGTTAGGGTGACTCAAGTGAGTCTTGTGTTCGTATGAAGCCGTTGGACCATATGATGCCTTTGGTCTGGGGTTTGTCTTCTTCCCTGGTGGTGTCATGATGACATTCACTGGAAGATTCTCAAGGTAGCTTTTGGGAACCCAGATCTTCTTCATAGGAGGTCCATTCCTGCAGTTAGTACCAATATACCTAGCAAACACCTCACGATTCTGATTTTTGAACAGTTTATAGTTTGCATCAAAGGATTCATCAATGATAATAGGATTAGCACATGTAAATCCAGATAAAGTGGATGGATCCACTGAAGGTTCCTTTGTAGCAACCCAAGTGGTTTTGGGATACTGCTCAGGCTTCAAGTAGGAACCATTAGCATTCATTTTCCTCTCGAACCCAACACCCTCTTTCCTAGGGTTTCGGTTTAGAATCTGCTTTTTGAGGACATCGCAGAGTGTCTGATGTCCCTTCAAACTTTTGTACATCCCTGATTCAAGCAATGTCTTCAACCTAGCATTTTCATCAGCAATAGTAGTGGTATCCTCCGCAGAGGGGTTAGTAACCACATCAGTAGTTGAAGACAATGAAACAGCAGCAGCAGTGGAACATTCCTCAACAGATGTAGCGTTATCACGCTCAATGCATTTTAGACATGGTGGTTCAAATTCATCCTGAGCAACGCTGATTTGTTGAGCAAGTAATGAATTGTGCTTCTTCAGAAGATCTTCATAATCCACTCTGATATTTTCAAGATCTTGCTCTCCTTGAAGACATTCAGAAGAAAGGTTCTCATGATCAGACAAGAGAGCATTATGTTGATCTTTAAGGGCGTCAAACTTGGAATGAAGTCTCTGAAGACTCTCAGCCAAAACTTTTAACTGATCCATTTCTTCGCCCAACATATCATCGCTCTTACTAAGAATGTTTTGAATCTTTTCCAAAGCTCTTTGTTGTTTAGTGGCAAGGGAAGCAAGTTTGACATAGCTCGGGCCAAATTCATCACTTGAATCATCATCACTAGTTTCAGAGAGATAGCATTCAGTTACATTAGCAACCCCTGCTATGAGGCATGGTGAAGATGAAGACGATTCAGGTGGAAAGGTCATCTCTTTAAGAGACTCCTTGTAGTCATCAAGCCAAGGATCATGACGATTAAGATGACTTTCATAGACCTCAGAAAGCCGGTCCCAGATTAGCTTCGCGTGATTGAGGTGCATGACGTTCCTGAACTGATTTCGGGACAGGCAGGAGCAGATGACATCCTTCACTGTGAGGTTCAGTAGAGTGTACTTGCGGATGTCATCAGCCTCCGCCATCTTGCATAGATCGGTAAGACCAATCTCAGTGATGGTCCACAGTTTGCTGTCCATAGCCATGAGTCCCTTCTTCATCATGGCTTTCCACCGAGGATATTCATGACCGTCAAAGGTGGGAAAGATACATTCCTCAATCCTGCAGTCGACATAGCTAAACTCTAGGTGGTTAAACCGAATCACATAGAACAAGGGAGTACCTTGCTCGGATACCAATTGAAAGTGCTAGTATCGACTAGAGGGGGGGTGAATAGGCGATTTTTATGAAAGTCTTCAAAACTTAGAAGTTTCGAAGACAAACAACAGAAATGACCTAGTTGATATGCAGCGGAAGATAAACTACCATAAGCAAGCCATAGTCAAATATGCAATGATGTGAAAGTACAGGACTAATAGCAGCTAAGTAGTAAGGATCAGGATGGAAGATAGGGTGAAGCCAATCAACAGTAGTAGTCAAGCAATGAAGTCAAACAGATACACAGATAGGCAGTGACTTCAAGAAGACAAACTTAAGTAAAGGATGGAAAGGGATAGAACCAGTCACTTGTTGAAGACACAGGATTTGTTGGACCAGTTCCAGTTGCTGTGAAAACTGTACGTCTGGTTAGGGAGGATGAGATTTAACTCAGAAGACCGTGTCTTCACCTTATTCCCCTTGAGCTAAGGACACCCAGTCCTCGCCTAATCACTCTGGTAAGTCTTCAAGGTAGACTTCCAAACCTTCACAGACTTCGTTCACCGGCAATCCACAATGACTCTTGGATGCTCAGAACGCGACGCCTAACCGGCTGGAGGATTCACAGTCCTCAAGTGTAATAAGTCTTCAGGTCACACAGACAGAAAGACTTCGAGGTGGGTTGCTCACAAAACGACAAAAGCCGTGCACTAACTCTGAGCAGCCACCAATTTATGGTGTAGGGGGTGGGCTATTTATAGCCACAAGGCAACCCGACCTGATTTGTCCGAAATGACCCTGGGTCACTAAGGAACTGACATGTGTTCCAACGGTCAGATTTCAAACACACGCGGCAACTTTACTTGGGCTACAAGCAAAGCTGACTCATCCAGCTCTGGATAAGATTTGCTCTCATTGTCTTCGCTCGAAGACATAGGATTTGGGTTGAGCATCACTTCAGCCACTCTGACTTAGTTCACTTGGACCCCACTTAACAGTACGGTGGTTCCTATGACTCAACAAAGAAGAAAACGAAACAACGAAACCACACAGTCTTCGCGCTCCATAGTCTTCATGCAATGTCTTCTCATGTCATAGTCTTCAATATGAATATCTTCTCATACCACCATTGTCTTCAATGTCTTCATACATTTTTAGGGGTCATCTCCGGTAGGTAAACCGAATCAATGAGGGACACTACATGCGTTATGCTGCAATTCTCACAAACGCATTAGTCCCTCAACCAACTTTGTCGTCAATACTCCAAAACCAACTAGGGGTGGCACTAGATGCACTTACACCTTTTTCTTGAAACTAGTGGTCTTATTGACCATCAACACTTGATGCTCCTTCTTGATTTCTACCTCCGCAGCCTTTAGCATTGCGAAGAGCTCAGGAATATTCTTGTCCATCCCTTGCATATTATAGTTCATCACGAAGCTCTTGTAGCTTGGTGGCAGTGATTGAAGAATTCTCTCAATGACACTATCATCAGGAAGATTAACTCCCAGTTGAATCAAGTGATTATTATACCAAGACATTTTGAGTATGTGTTCACTGACAGAACTATTCTCCTCCATCTTGCAGCTATAGAACTTATTGGAGACTTCATATCTCTCAATCCGGGCATTTGCTTGAAATATTAATTTCAACTCCTGGAACATCTCATATGCTCCATGATGTTCAAAACGTCGTTGAAGTCCCGGCTCTAAGACGTAAAGCATGGCACACTGAACTATCGAGTAGTCATTAGCTTTGCTCTGCCATACGTTCTTAACGTCATCAGTTGCATCTGCAGCAGGCTTGGCACCCAGCGGTGCTTCCAGGACGTAATTCTTCTGTGCAGCGATGAGGATAATCCTCAAGTTACGGACCCAGTCCGTGTAATTGCTACCATCATCTTTCAACTTTGCTTTCTCAAGGAACGCATTAAAATTCATCGTAACAACAACACGAGCCATCTATCTACAATCAACATAGACATGCAAAATACTATCAGGTGCTAAGTTCATGATAAATTTAAGTTCAATTAATCATATTATTAAAGAACTCCCACTTAGAAAGACATCTCTCTAGTCATCTAGTGATCACGTGATCCAAATCAACTAAACCATGTCCGATCATCATGTGAGATGGAGTAGTTTCAATGGTGAACATCACTATGTTGATCATATCTACTATATGATTCACATTCGATCTTTTGGTCTCCGTGTTCCGAGGCCATATCTGTATATGCTAGGCTCGTCAAGTTTAACCTGAGTATTCCGCGTGTGCAACTGTTTTGCACCCGTTGTATTTGAACGTAGAGCCTATCACACCCGATCATCATGTGGTGTCTCAGCACGAAGAACTTTCGCAAAGGTCCATACTCAGGGAGAACACTTCTTGATAATTAGTGAGAGATCATCTTAAAATGCTACCGTCAATCAAAGCAAGATAAGATGCATAAAGGATAAACATCACATGCAATCAATATAAGTGACATGATATGGCCATCATCATCTTGTGCTTGTGATCTCCATCTCCGAAGCACCGTCGTGATCACCATCGTCACCGGCGCGACACCTTGATCTCCATCGTAGCATCATTGTTGTTTCGCCATCTATTGCTTCTACGACTATCGCTACCGCTTAGTGATAAAAGTAAAGCAATTACAGGGCGTTTGCATTTCATAAAATAAAGAGACAACCATATGGCTCCTGCCAGTTGCCGATAACTTCGGTTACAAAACATGATCATCTCATACAATAAAATATAGCATCACGTCTTGACCATATCACATCACTACATGCCCTGCAAAAACAAGTTAGACGTCCTCTACTTTGTTGTTGCAAGTTTTACGTGGTTGCTACGGGCTGAGCAAGAACCGTTCTTACCTACGCATCAAAACCACAACAATAGTTTCTTAAGTTAGTGCTGTTTTAACCTTCTCAAGGACCGGGCATAGCCACACTCGGTTCAACTAAAGTTGGAGAAACTGACACCCGCCAGCCACCTGTGTGCAAAGCACGTCGGTAGAACCAGTCTCGCGTAAGCGTACGCGTACTGTCCGTCCGGGCCGCTTCATCAAACAATACCGCCGAACCAAAGTATGACATGCTGGTAAGCAGTATGACTTGTATCGCCCACAACTCACTTGTGTTCTACTCGTGCATATAACATCAACGCATAAAATCTAGGCTCTGATATCACTGTTAGGAAACATAGTAATTTCAGAAAAATTCCTACGCACATGCAAGATCATGGTGATGCATAGCAACGAGAGGGGAGAGTGTTGTCCACGTACCCTTGTAGACCGAAAGCAGAAGCATTAGAACAACACGGTTGATGTAGTCGTACGTCTTCACAACCCGACCGATCAAGCACCGAAACTACGGCACCTCCGAGTTTTAGCACACGTTCAGCTTGATGACGAACCCCGTACTCCGATCCAGCAGAATGTCGGGGAAGAGTTCCGTCAGCACGACGGCGTGGTGACAATCTTGATGTTCTACCATTGCAGGCCTTCGCCTAAGCACCGCGACAATATTATCGAGGAGGACTATGGTGGAGGGGGGCACCGCACACGGCTAAGAGATCAAGAGATCAATTGTTGTGTCTAGAGGTGCCTCCCTGCCCCCGTATATAAAGGAGCCAGGGGAGGGGGCGGCCGGCCTAGGAGGGGGCGCGCCAAGGAGAGTCCTACTCCCACCGGGAGTAGGACTCCCTCCTTTCCTTGTTGGAGTAGGAGAAGGGGGGAAGGAGGAGGGAGAGAGGAAGGAAAGGGGGGCGCAGCCCCCCTCTCCTTGTCCTATTCGGACTAGGGGGGCATGGGGCCCAGCCCTTGCCTCCTCTCCTC
This sequence comes from Triticum aestivum, assembly GCF_018294505.1. Taxonomy (NCBI): domain Eukaryota; kingdom Viridiplantae; phylum Streptophyta; class Magnoliopsida; order Poales; family Poaceae; genus Triticum; species Triticum aestivum. The sequence goes on along the minus strand of NC_057798.1, from coordinate 50,103,619 downwards.
TTCTCCACTAAGGCCCATGTAGGCCCATTAAGCCCCCGGGGGGTTCCGGTAACCTCCCGATACTCCGGTAAAATCCTGATTTCACCCGGAACACTTCCGATATCCAAATATAGGCTTCCAATATATCAATCTTCATGTCTCGACCATTTCGAGACTCCTCGTCATATCTGTAATCACATTCAGCACTCCGAACAAACTTCGGTACATCAAAACTCATAAACTCATAATATAACTGTCATCGACACTTTAAGCGTGCGGACCCTATGGGTTCGAGAACTATGTAGACATGACCGAGACATGTTTCCAGTCAATAACCAATAGCAGAACCTGGATGCTCATATTGGCTCCTACATATTCTACGAAGATCTTTATCGGTTAAACCGCACAACAACATACGTTGTTCCCTTTGTCATCGGTATGTTACTTGCCCGAGATTTGATCATCAGTATCTCAATACCTAGTTCAATCTCGTTACCGGCAAGTCTCTTTACTCGTTACATAATGCATCATTCCGTAACTAACTCATTAGCTACATTGCTTGCAAGGCTTATAGTGATGTCCATTACCGAGAGGGCCTAGAGATACCTCTCCGACAATCGGAGTGACAAAACCTAATCTCGAAATATGCCAACCCAACATGTACCTTTGGAGACACTTGTAGAGCTCCTTTATAATCACCCAGTTACGTTGTGACGTTTGGTAGCACACAAAGTGTTCCTGTGGTAAACAGGAGTTGCGTAATCTCATAGTTGTAGGAACTTGTATAAGTTATGAAGAAAGCAATAGCAACATACTGAACGATCAAGTGCTAAGCTAACGGAATGGGTCAAGTCAATCACATCATTCTCCTAATGATGTGATCTCGTTAATCAAATGACAACTCATGTCTATGGTTAGGAAACATAACCATCTTTGATTAATGAGCTAGTCAAGTAGAGGCATAATAGTGACATTAAGTTTGTCTATGTATTCACACATGTATCATGTTTCTGGTTAATACAATTCTAGCATGAATAATAAACATTTATCATGATATGAGGAAATAAATAATAACTTTATTATTGCCTCTAGGGCATATTTCCTTCAATCAGTTGTGGGGGCTCTTTCTTGAAGGGATCCTCTTATACTGACGGGGTGTGGAGATGCTCCAAGAACACATTGCTGGGGACAGGCTTCCGAGTGGAACCTATCTTCGCCAGATCATCAGCAGCTTGATTCTTGATTCGTGGTATGTGGTAGAGCTCTAACCCCCCAAACTTCTTCTCTAGCTTTCTCGCTACATTGCAATAACCGGTCATTATGGGACTCCTAACGTCCCATTCTTTCATTACCTGATTTACCACTAAGTCTGAGTCACCATAAACCATCAAGCGTCGGACGCCGAGTGAAATAGCCATACGCAACCCATACAATAGTGCCTCATACTTGGATTCATTGTTTGAAGAATCAAAGTGAATCTGGAGAACATAACTAAGTTTGTCTCCTCGTGGGGATACTAAGACCATTCCTGCACCAGAGCCATTTAACATCTTGGACCCGTCGAAGAACATGGTCCAATTTTCCGACTAAACTGGAGTCGGCTGTTGTTGTTCTGTCCACTCTGCGAGGAAATCTACAATTGCTTGAGACTTGATGGCCTTCTTTGCCTCAAACTTGATATCTAAAGGAAGAAGTTCAATCGCCCATTTTTCCACTAGGCCGGTTGCATCTCTGTTATTCAGAATTTCTGACAAAGGAGCATCGCTGACGACTGAAATTGAATGATCAGAGAAATAATGCACAACCTTCTTCATGGTTAGGTAAATCCCATAAACAAGCTTCTGATAATGAGGGTATCTCTGCTTGGACGGGGTCAAGACCTTTGAAATGTAATAGACTGGTCGCTGAACTTTGAAGGCTTTGCCTTCCTCTACCCGCTCGACCGTGAGCACTGTGCTGACAACTTGTCATGTGGCTGCGATGTAAAGCAACAAAGGCTCTTTACTGACTGGAGCAACAAGCACCGGCTGGGTGGAAAGCAGGGCTTTGAGCTCTTCAAACGCTGCTTCGGCTTCGTCATTCCACTCGAACTTGTCAGACTTCATTAGTCGGTAAAGAGGCAGTGCCTTTTCACCGAGGCGTGAGATGAATCGACTCAATGCAACCAAACAACCAGTAAGCTTCTGAACATCATGCACACGTATTGGGTGCTTCATTTGGAGGATTGTGCAAATCTTCTCTGGATTCGCGTCGATTCCTCGTTCGGAAACGAGAAAACCGAGTAACTTTCCGCCAGTGACTCCGAATGTGCATTTTGATGGATTGAGCTTGATATCATACCTTCTTAGATTGGCAAAGGTTTCAGCGAGGTTAGTCAGCAGGTCGGAACCTTTGTGTGACTTAACAACTATGTCATCCATGTATGCTTCCACATTCCGACTGATTTGAGTGAGCAGACACTTCTTAATCATGCGCATGAATGTGGCACCAGCATTCCTGAGGCCAAAGGGCATAGTAACATAGCAAAAACAACTGAACGGGGTGATGAAAGTTGTCTTGATCTCATCGGGTCCAAACAGTCGGATCTGATGGTACCCAGAATAAGCATCCAAAAAGGACAGTCACTCACATCCCGCGGTTGAGTCGACTATCTGGTTGATGCGGGGAAGAGGAAAATGATCTTTCGGGCAGGCCCGATTGATGTGCTTGAAGTCAATACACATTCGAAGTGATTTGTCTTTCTTGGGCACCATAGCGACATTGGCGAGCCACTCGGAGTGGTATATCTCGCGGATGAACTCAGCGGCCAGAAGCCGAGCCACCTCCTCGCCAATTGTCTTCCTTTTCTCCGTGGCGGACCGATGAAGATGCTCCTTAACAGGTTTTGCCTTTGGGTCGACTCGCAAATGGTGCTCCGCCAGTCCCCTGGGTACACCTGGCATGTCAGATGGGTTCCCTGCAAAGATGTCCCAGTACTCACTGAGGAACTGGATGAGCGCTTCTTCCTATTTCCTGTCGAGTGTTGTTGAGATATGGGTCACAGTAGCATTGGGGTCGATTGGGTGAATGTGAACTGGCTTGGTCTCTCCGATTGACTGAAATGCGGACTCTGAGGCATGTCTCTTAGCACACAGCAAATCACTCAGATCTACAGTCTTCTCATACTCTTGAAACTCCACAGCTGCCATCTTCTCATCTGTTATCTTCGCGTCGTCCTGAAGACAATCCTCTGCTCTTCTCCGGTTACCGAAGACCGTTATCACGCCTTTGGGGCCAGGCATCTTCAACTTAAGGTACACATAACATGGTCGAGCCATGAAGCTAGCATAGGCAGGTCTGCCCAAAATGGCATGATAAGCACTCTGGAAATCCACAACCTCAAACGTCAACTTGTCCTTGCAGTAATTCTTCTGGTCGCCGAAAACCACATCAAGAGCGATCTGACCGAGTGAATCGGCTTTCTTTCCTAGGATGACTCCGTGGAACCTCATATTGCTCTCGCTGAGTTTGGACATCAGAATGCCCATTCCTTTGAGAGCCTCAGCGTACAGGATATTGAGGCCACTACCACCATCCATCAGAACTTTGGTCAGTCGAGTGCCTCCAACGACTGGGTCGACCACTAGCGCCTGCCGCCCGGGGGTAGCAACTCGTGGCGGGTGATCGGACTGGTCGAATGTAATATGGGTTTTTGACCACTTCAAATACTTTGATGTTGCCGGAGCAACCATGTTCACCTCTCTGTTAATGACTTTCAGTCGACTTCTGCTCTCGACATCAGCAAAAATCACCAAGGTGGCATTAACATGGGGATATCCATCGTCCTCCTCTTCCTTGTCTTCCTCCTTATCAGAATCTTTATTCTTCTCACTAGGCTGGCCTTTCTTCTGGAAACTCTGAATCAGGAGTCGACACTGTCGAGTGGTATGCTTGGGAAGGATCAGCTTCCCCTCTTCATCTTTCTTAGTGTGAATATGACATGGCAAATCCATCACATCATTTCCATCTTGATCTTTTACCTTCTTGGGATTCCAGGGCCCCTTGGGCTTCCCTTTGACCTTCCCTTGATTCAACATTGTTGTCTCGGCAGGACCGGCTGCCTCAGCCCTTTGTTTCTGCTTCTGACTGGAAATTCCCCCTCCGGTGTCCTGGGCGACTGACTTGTGTTTGCCGCTCCGGAGTCGGTCTTCCTCTTCGCCATTAGCATATTTTGTGGCAATCTCCATCATCCGAGTCAGGGACATATCTCCGGTCCGACTGAATTTCAGATTGAGCTCTCTGTAAGGAATGCCTTCTTTAAAGGTACAGATTGCTTGGTGATCCGACACATTTCCACTGTGTGGTGCAGAGTGATCCATCTCTGGATATAATCCCTCAAGGTTTCATTCGGTTTCTGCATGCAATGCTGCAACTTCGGTAGACTAGCAGGTCTTGTGCACGTGAACTCGAATGTTCTGGTAAACACTCGGGCCAACTCATCCCAATTCAGAATGCTCCCAGGGGCCAGCTGATTCAGTCAGGCCCTGGTAGAACCTTCAAGCATCAGAGGGAGGTGCTTCATAGCCATCTCGTTGTTGCCCCCTCCAATGTGTACAGTCACTCGGTAATCTTCAAGCTAGGTGTCGAGCTTGGATTCTCCCGTGAAGTTGCGGACGCCAGTCACCAATCTGAAGTTGTGAGGAATCTCAGCTGCCCTGATGGCTCTTCCGAAATACTCCGGGCTGGAAACATGGACCCTGCTCCCACTAGGCCTGTCTCTATCCAGCCCTTCTCTGTATGCTCTGTTCTGGTTGACCAAACCTTGCACAAGGATAGACCTTGCGTCAAATCCAGGTTCTCTGGGGTCGACTAGAACTCTGCGGTCATTTCCATCCGGTCGCCTATCATCATACCGCCAGGGCGCGTATGATCCGTCCCTCGGAAGGGGCGAAGGCACTCGACGGTGGTTGTCGCGGGCATACTCATGATCATAATCCTCATGAGCTCTTCCTAGGTGCCGGTCTTGCCGGTGCTCGTGATCCCCTCGCCGCAAAGGTGACCTAGGACTGTGTGCCGACTAAACAGTGTCCGCCCTTACTGATCGACTATGAGTTTTGTTCTGCGACTGGGGCACGGCGGAGTTCTGGTCTTCCGCTGCTCGGAGCAGCGTCCTGATTTGTTCCAAGCCCCTTCCAGCCTCCGAGCGAGATGGCTGAATGGACTCTTGATATGCGCAGCAGCCTCTAGATTCTGAATTGTTGTACGGAATACCTGAGTTACCGTTGGAAACAATTTCCATGAACACCGACTGGATCCAGGGATCAGTCGACGGGCATGCTCGTTGAGAGAATGTTGGAGATTCTCCAAACGAGTGCGCTCAGCCGGCGTGGCCAGGCGCACTTCCTCCAAAGCCCGAGCCTCGGTGGTTTCCTCTATGATGGGGGTATGGAGAGCCTCCTTGTTGCGACGGTGCAACCCCTCCCTCTACTGTGGGCTGAGAGGTTGAGGCTGATACTCCTCATGGCCGAATGATGGGCCATCGCCGTCCCTGTTCTCACCGCTACGATGAAAACTAGGCGGGACGCGATGGGAGTCGACCATGATGACCTCCACCGCGGGGTCACAACTCCCGCTCTCGAAAACTGTGTCTGCTAAGTTAGTCTACGGGTTGACTGAGCCGCAGTGAAGTATGTCGGGCTCGATCACCGTGATTTGGGGGGTGAACGCCTGCCGAGTCACCACGTGCATCACCCATTGCTAGAGCCGCGATCGAATAGACCGCTTGCGGCTGCGTCTAGTATAGCGAGAGGATGACGCAGGGATCGACTGGTATGGGGTCGACGGCAGTCGAAGGAGGACGCCGCGGGCACTCGCGTGAAAGTGAGACGAACCACAAATCGGCAGAGCCTTGACATCGAAGGGGGCCTCCTAGAGCCAGGCCGACTCGTGGGCGATGAAAGTGAGTGCGCCGAGGGAACTTGCGGCCCATTATCAAACTGCCGCCGGAAACCATGTTCATGAAGACTGAAGAAAATGCAACCTCGCCGGAAGTCGCTAAGACGCTTTGCCGCACGGTGGGCGCCAACTGTCGTTGTACTAAGACTAACAGTAAGAGTAGGGGGTACATATGAGGAAGCAAGGTCCTAGCTACAGTGAGATTGTACGCAAGTGTTTACGAGTTCAGGCCCCTCTCGGAGGAGGTAAAAGCCCTACGTCTTGGTGCCCTGAGGCGGTCGACTAGATTATAGTGTGTGTTACAGGGGGTGCAAACTCTTGTGCCAGAGGAGGGGGTGGCTTATATAGAGTAGCCATCCCCGTTACAAGGAGTTCAATATACATAAAGATAGGGCGTTACTGATAACGCCAGCTATAAAGTGCTATTAATGCTCTTCAAGACTACGGAGTGAATGCTTGACCGTTGCTGTCCTGTGCGACTCCTGGCCTTCAGTAGGTTGAGTGGCTTCTTGTATGGTCGAGTGATTTTGGGAAGGAGGGGTACCCGAGTGATATGACTGGTCGAGTGGATTGCACTCGACGTCTTCAATTGGTACTCCCAGTTGTCTCTAGGGTGCCTTTGCTTCTAGGGTAGTGACCTTGGGTAGGGCGTATAGATGAGGCCTATGACCCTACCCTAGGTCTATATCCTCATCAGTCGCGGCTAAGCCTCTGAGTGGGAGGATTGCTCTCCACTCGGAGTAGTTTTTAACTTAGGCGAGTACGGGGTCGCAGCTAAGCCCCCGAGTGGGAGGATTGCTCTCCACTCGGAGTAGTTTTTAACTTAGGCAAGTATGAGGTCGCAGTTAAGCCCCGAGTGGGAGGATTGCTCTCCACTCAAAGTGTTTTCTAACTTAGGCGACTATGAGGTCGCAGCTAAGTCCCCGAGTGGGAGGATTGCTCTCCACTTGGAGTGTTTTTTAACTTAGACGAGTACGGGGTCGCGGCTAAGCCCCCGAGTGGGAGGATTGCTCTCCACTCGGAGTGATTTTTAACTTAGACGAGTACGGGGTCGCGGCTAAGCCTCCGAGTGGGAGGATTGCTCTCCACTCGGAGTGTTTTCTAACTTAGGCGAGCACGGGGTCGTAGCTAAGCCCCCGAGTGGGAGGATTTCTCTACACTCGGAGTGTTTTTGAACTTAGGCGAGTACGGAGTCGTAGCTAAGCCCCCGAGTGGGAGGATTGATCTCCACTCGGAGTATTTTTTAACTTAGGCGAGTACGTGGTTGCGGCTAAGCCTCCGAGTGGGAGGATTGCTCTCCACTCGGAGTGTTTTTTAACTTCGGAGAGTATGGGGTCGCAGCTAAGCCCCCAAGTGGGAGGATTGGTCTCCACTCGGAGTGTTTTTTAACTTAGGCGAGTACGGGGTCACAGCTAAGCCTCCGAGTGGGAAAATTGCTCTCCACTCGGAAAGGTTTTGAAACGTAGGCGAATCAAATTCGCGGCTAAGCCACCCACTGGCGGATTTGGACACAAATGATTATGGGAGATCAATCATTAAGATACTACAAAAATCTTGTCTTTGGTAAGGAAACTAAAGGACTCTTATTACAAGTCATCGATCCGAGTGGTTTAGGTATAGAAATGGCGAAGTGGCTCTGCGTTCCACGCGCGTGGCTCATCCACTTTCTTGGCTATGTTGTAGAGGTGGTACGCTCCATTGTGAAGCACGTTGGTGATGATGAAGGGACCTTCCCAGGCCGGAGCGAGCTTGTGAGGCCGTTTCTGGTCCACTCGGAGCACAAGGTCTCCTTCCTGGAACGCTTGACCTCTAACATTACGGGCATGGAATCGATGCAGATCTTGTTGAGAGATGGTCAACTGGATCAGATCCATCTCACTTTCCTCCTCTAGGAGATCAACTGCGTCTTGGCATGCCTGTTCTACTTCACCTTCTGAGAAGAGTTCCACTCGGGGAGCGGTGTGCAGCAAGTCACTCAGAAGCACAACTTCGGCACCATACACCATAAAGAAAGGGGTCCAGTCAGTCGACCGGTTCGGAGTCGTTCTCAGCCCCCATAAGATGGATGGGAACTCAGTCACCCAAGCTCCAACAGCGTGCTTGAGGTCGTGCATCAGTCGGGGTTTCATCCCTTGAAGGATCAAACCATTCGCCCTTTCTGCTTGCCCATTGGACTGTGGATGCACAACAGATGCGTAGTCGACCCGAGTTCCTTGGGAAGCACAAAACGCCTTGAACTCATCACAATTAAAATTGGAGCCATTATCTATGATAATGATGTGAGGGACTCCATATCTGAATATCAACTCCCTGATGAAACTGACGGCAGTACTTGAGTCAAGGTTTTTGATAGGCTTGGCTTCGATCCATTTGGTGAACTTGTCGACTGCTACGAGCAAATGAGTGAAACCACTTCTGCCGGTCTTGAAGGGTCAAACTATATCTAACCCCCAGAATGCGAACGGCCAGACGAGTGGAACAGTTTTCAAGGCAGATGCAGGCTTGTGGGACATGTTGGAGTAGAACTGACATCCTGCGCACTTGTCCACTATATCCTTTGCCATCTCATTTGCATGCCGCCAATAGAATTCCGCTCGGTATGCTTTGGCCATGATGGTCCAAGAGGACGCATGGTGACCGAAGGTCCCCGAGTGGATCTCGTTTAAAATCATTCAACCTTCTTCTGGGGTGATGCAGCATTGGGCCACTCCTGTGACACTTTCTCTGTAAAGCTGCCCTTTTATCATGGTGAAAGCCTTTGATCGATGGACGATCTGGCGGGCCTTATCCTCATCTTCTGCGAGTTCCTGCCTGAGCAGGTACGTGATATATGGCACCATCCAGTCGGGCGTGATCACTAAGACTTCCATGACCAAGTCGACCACAGTTGGGACTTCAATCTTAGTCGGATTGGTTGAACTTATCGATTGCGGGGGCTCTTCCTTGAAGGGATCTTCTTGTACGGACGGGGTGTGGAGATGCTCCAAGAACACATTACTAGGGATAGGCTTCCAAGTGGAACCTATCTTTTCCAGATCATCAGCTGCTTGATTCTTGATTTAGGGTATGTGGTGGAGCTCTAACCCCTCAAACTTCTTCTCTAGCTTTCTTACTGCATTGGAATAACCGGTCATTGCTGGACTCCTGATGTCCCATTCCTTCATTACTTGATTAACCAGTAAGTCTGAGTCGCGTAGACCTTCAAGCGCGAGACGCCGAGTGAAATGGCCATACGCAATCCATACAATAGTGACTCATACTCAACTTCAATGTTTGAAGAATCAAAGTGAATATGGAGGACATAGCTGAGCTTGTCTCCTCTTGGGGATACTAAAACCACTCCTGCACCAGAGCCATTCAACATCTTGGATCCATCAAAGAACATAGTCCAATGTTCCGATTGAATCTGAGTTGGTTGCTGCTGTTCAATCCACTTTGCGAGGAAATCTGCTATTGCTTGAGACTTTATGGCTTTCTTTGCCTTGAACTTGATATCTAAAGGAAGGAGTTCAATTGCCCACTTTGCCACTCGACCAGTTGCATCTCTATTATTCAGAATTTCTGACAATGGGGCATCGCTGACAACTGAAACCGAGTGGTCTGAGAAATAGTGTGCAACCTTCTTCATGGTCAAGTAAATTCCAAAAACAAGCTTCTGATAATGAGGATATCTCTGCTTTGACGGAGTCAAGACTTCAGATATGTAGTACACAGGGCGCTGAACTTTGTAGGCTTTACCTTCTTCTTCCCGCTTGACCGTGAGCACTGTGCTGACAACCTGTCCAGTGGCTGCAATGTAAAGCAGTAAAGACTCCTTGCTGACTGGAGCGGCAAGCACCAGCTGGGTGGAAAGCAGGGCTTTGAGCTCTTCAAACGCTGCTTCAGCTTCATCATTCCACTCGAGCTTGTCAAACTTCTTCATTAGTCGGTAAAGAGGTAATGCCTTTTCACCGAGGCGTGAGATGACTCGACTCGATGCAGCCAAACAACCAGTAAGCTTCTGAACATCGTGCACACGCGCATGGCATTTCATTCGGAGGATTGTGCCAATCTTCTCTGGGTTTGCATCGATCCCTCATTCGGAAACGAGGAAACCGAGCAACTTTCCACCTAGGACTCCGAATGTTCACTTTAATGGATTGAACTTGATATCATATTTTCTTAACTTCGCAAAGGTTTCAGCGAGGTCAGTCAGCAGGTCGGAACCTTTGCGTGACTTAACCACTATGTCATCCATGTATGCTTCCACATTCCGACTGATTTGAGTGAGTAGGCACTTCTGAATCATGCGGATGAATGTGGCACCAGCATTCTTGAGGACAAAGGGCATAGTAACATAGCAAAAACACCTGAATGGGGTGATGAAAGTTGTCTTTATCTCATCGGGTACATACAGTCAGATCTGACGGTTCCCAGATTAGGTGTCCAAAAAGAACAATCGCTCACATCTTGCAGTTGAGTCGACTATCTGGTCGATGCGGGGCAGAGGAAAATGATCTTTCGGGCAGGCCCGATTGATATGCTTGAAATCAATACACATACGAGTGACTTATCTTTCTTGGGGACCATAAAAACATTGGCGAGCCACTCGGAGTGGTATATCTCGAGGATGAACTCATCAGCCAAAAGCCGAGCCACCTCCTCGCCAATTTCCTTTCTCTTCTCCACGGCGGACCGATGGAAATGCTCTTTAACAGGTTTTGCCTTTGAGTCGACTCGCAAATGGTGCTCAGCCAGTACCCTGGGTACACCTGGCATGTCAGATGGCGATGCAAAGATGTCCCAGTTCTCACGGAGGATCTAGATGAGCGCTTCTTCCTATTTGTTGTCGAATGTTGTTGAGATATGAGTCGGAGTAGCATTGGGATCGGTCAGGTGAATGTGAACCGGCTTTGTTTCACCAGCCGACTGAAATGCGGACTCTGAGGCAGGCCTCTTGGCACGCAACAGATCACTCGGATCTGCATTCTTCTGGTATTCCTGAAACTTTACTGCTGCCATCTGCTCATCGGCGATCTTTGAACCGTTCTGGAGAAAAACTTCTACTCTCTGCCGATTCCAAGTGACCGTGATCACGCCTCCGGGGCCAGGCATCTTCAACTTAAGGTACACATAGCACGGTCGAGCCATGAAACTAGCATAAGCAGGTCTGCCTAGAATGGCATGATAGGCACTGTCAAAATCCACAACCTCAAACGTCAACTTTTCCTTGCAATAATTCTTGGAATCACCGAAAACCACATCAAGAGTGATCTGACCGAGTGAATCGGCTTTCTTTCCTGGAATGATACCATGGAATCTCATGTTGCTCTCACTGAGCTTGGACATCGGAATGCCCATCCCTCGGAGGGCCTCAGCATACAATATATTCAGTCCACTGCCACCATCCATCAAAACCTTGGTTAGTCGGGTGCCCCCAACGACTGGGTCAACCACCAATGCTTGCCGCCCAGGGCTAGCAACGTGTGGCGGGAGGTCGGACTAGACGAATGTAATAGGAGTTTTTTACCACTTCAAATATCTTGGTGTCGCTGGAGCAACCTTATTTACCTCTCTATTAATAACTTCCAGACGACTTTTGCTCTCGAGGTCAGCAAAAATCACCAAAGTGGCAATAACATTGGGGTAACCACCATCTTCCTCTTTGTCTTCCTCCTTATTAGACTCCTTGTCCTTTTCACTGGGTTTGCTCTCTCGGAAGCTCTGGATCAGGAGTCGACACTATCGATTGGTATGCTTAGGAAGGATCAGATTCCCCTCTTCATTCTTTTTGGTGTGTATATGACACGGTAAATCAAGCACATCATTTCCCGCTTGATCTTTCACTTTTTAGGGGTCCAAGGCCCTTTAGGCTTCCCTTTGAACTTCCCTTGATTCAAAACTGCTACCTCGGCAGGGCCTGGAGCCTCAGCTTTTCGTTTTTGCTTCTGACTGGAGTTTCCTCCTCCGGTGTCCTGGGCGACTAGTATGTTCTTGCCGCTCCGAAGTCGGTCCTCTTCTTCGCCGTTAGCGTACTGAGTGGCAATCTCCATCATCTGAGTCAGAGTCATGTCTCCGGTCCGACCGAACTTCAGATTGAGCTCTCTATAGCGAATGCCTTCTTTAAAGGCACAAACTCCTTGGTGATCCGATATCTCGATATAGTCTCTCAAGGTCTCATTCTGTTTCTGCACGCAATGCTGCAATTCTATCAAACCAGCAGGTCTCTTGCAAGTGCCCTCAAATGTTTTGGTAAACACTCGGGCCAACTCATCCCAATTGAAAATGCTTCCAGGGGCCAACTGATTCAGCCAAGCTCTGGCAGAACCTTCAAGCATCAAAGGGAGGTGCTTCATAGCCACCTTGTCGTTGCCGCCACCAATATACACAGCCACTCGGTAATCCTCCAACCAAGTGTCAGGCTTCGACTCCCTAGTGAACTTACTGACGTCAGTCGCCAATCTGAAGTTGTGAGGGATCTCAGCGGCTCAGATGGCTCTTCCGGAACACTCAGGGCCAGAAACATGCACCCTGCTTCCACTGGGTCTATCTCTATCCAGCCCTTCTCTGTATGCTCTATTCCGGTCGACCAAACCTTGTACAAGGCCTGACCTTGCGTCGAACCCAGGCTCTCTTGGGTCGACTGGAACTCTGCGGTCATTACCATACGGGCGCCTATTGTCATACCGCCGGGGCGCGTACGACCCGTCCCTCGGAGTGGGCGAAGGCACTCGACGTTGGTTGTCACGGGCGTACTCACGATCAAACTCTCCATGAGATCTTCCCAGGTGCCGATCTCGACGGTGATCACGATCTCCGCGTCGCAAAGACAATCCAGGACTGTGTGTCGACTGAACTGTATATGCCCTTACTGACCTGCTGTGGAACCTATTCCACGATCGGGAAATGGCGAAGTTCAATTCTGCTCCTGCCCAGAGCAGTGCTCGGATCTGTTCCAAGCCTCTTCCACCTTTCGAATGGGATGGCTGAATAAACTCTGCTATACGTGCAGCACCTGTAAGATTCTAGATCGGAGTGCGATATACTTGAGGTTCAGGCAGAAACAACTGTCGTTGATGTCGACTGGATTCGGGGATTAGTCGGCGAGCGCGTTCATTGAGAGAATGTTGGAGATTCTCCAAACGCGCACACACAGCCAACGTGGCTAGGTGCACAGCTTCCAAGGCCCGAGCCTCATCGATTTCCCCTATGATGGGGGTCTGGAGGGCCTCCATGTTGCAGCGGTGCAGCTCTTCCCTCTGCTGCAAATTGAGAGGTTGGGGCTCGTACTCCTCATGGCCGAATGACGGGTCGTCGCTGTCGTCGTTGCCTCCGTTGCGGCGAAACCCAGGTGGCTTACGACGGGAGTCGACCACTAGAATTTCCGCCGCGGGGTCACAGCTCCCGTTCTCGGAAAAAGTATCCGCGGAACTAGTCGATGGGTTGGCTAGACCACAGAGGAATTTGTCGGTCTTGATCGTCGCGACTTGTGGGGTGGCCCACTGACGGGCCACCGCATGCTTGACCCAATGCCGGAGCAGCGACAGACCGGATCTCTTGCAGCGGCGACTAGCGGAGTGAGCAGACGATGTGAGGGACGACCGGTACGGAGTCGACGGCTGTCGCGGGAGAACGCCGCAGGCGCTCGCGCGGAAGTGCGACGCCCCACGGATCGGAATGGCCTCAACATTGAGGAGGGCTTCTTGGAGCCAGGCGGAGTTGTCGGCGACAAAAGTGAGCGAGCCGAGTCGGAACTCGCGGCCATGACAAAGCCACCACCGGAGACCATGTTGATGAAGATAGGAGAAAATGCAACCTCACCAGAAGACGCCAAGACGCTTTGCCCCAGGGTGGGCGCCAACTGTCGTGGTACTAAGTATGACAGTAAGAGTAGGGGGTACGTATGAGGAGGCAAGGCCCTAGCTACGGCAAGGTTGTACATACGAGTTTATGAGTTCAGGCCCCTCTCGGAGGAGGTAAAAGCCCTACGTCTCGGTGCCCTGAGGCGGTCCACTGGAATATAGAAGTGTGTTACAAGGGGTGCGAACCCTTGTCCCAGAGGACGGGGGTGTCTTATATAGAGTGCGCCAGGACCCCAACCGTCCTTCGCTACAGGGGGTTCAATGTACATTAAGGTAGGGCGTTACTAGTAATGCCAACTATAAAGTGCTATTAATGATCTTTAAGACTACAGATTGAACGCTTGACCGTTGCCATCCTGAGTGGCTCTAGGTCTTCTGTACTCCGAGTGGTTTCCTGTATGGTCGAATGACTTTATCCAGGTCGAGTGAAATTGGGGGTATCCGAGTGAGATGACTGGTCGAGTGGATTGCACTGCATGGTTACTTCAGTCGGTATTCCTTGCTATACTTTGAATGTCCTTGCTTCTAGGGTAGTGACCTTGGGTAGGGTGTATAGGTTAGGCCTATGACCCTACCCTAGGTTCATGGCATCGTCAGGTAGTTCTGCTTGGAGGCGGAAAACACCTCGCTCAAGTAGTAGACCGGCCTCTGGACCGGTTGCCTTCTGTGCGCTCGACGATGATCACCATGCTGACAACTCAGTTGGTGGCGGTGATGTAGAGGAGCATTGGTTCCTTGGCAGCCGGAGCATCCAAGATAGGCGGCATGGACATCACCCGCTTGAGCTGGAGGAAAGCCTCATCTTCCTGGTCAGTCCACTCGAAGCATGCATGATCTTCTTCATCATTGATACAGAGGGAGGGCCTTTTCGGCCAGTCGGCTAATGAACCAGCTAAGGGATGCTAGGCACCCGGTGAACTTCTGGACATCCCGCAGCTTGGTGAGTTTCTTCATTCGCTCGATGGCCTTGATCTTCACGGGGTTGCACTCTATCCCACGCTCAGAAACAAGGAAGCCAAGGAGCTGGCTGGTACTCCGAAGACACACTTCTCTAGCTGCGGAGAGACTTAGGAGTAGATGGATTGGAGTGGTGGGGTGCCTTTATATGAGAGTCCAAACTCTGTTGCATTCACGTCGTGTTGGCTCTATTTTGCTTCTCCAATTAATTCCCTCTACATGTAATTGAGGATGCATCATTGACCGTTCAATGTCTCGGGAACCGCTACCCTCTCCCTCCTTGGCATTCAAGCACATATGGAGGCGACTGCCACTCGCGTCATCTATCGCGTGTCAGGAGACGTTCCCATCGACGACGAGGTGCCTATGGTTAATTCATAAATTTCAAGATGATAGTGCCGGCTCTCCCTGTTTGGTTCATAGGTCCTAGGACTTTTTCTAGTCCCAACGAGAAAGTCCCTAGTCCCTAAAAAGTCCCTCCCTGTTTGTTTCCAGGGACTAAAAAGTCCCTAGTCCCTCCCTAGAGGTTAATAAATGACCATGTTACCCCTAGTATAAAAAAATAAAAACCAAACAACACCATGGTGCGGCGGGGCAATGGGTGCAGGGAGGGGCATTGTTGGAAAAGTCCCAAAAAGTCGCAAAAAAAGACTCTCCTTGAGAGTCTTCTTCATTTAGTCCCAAAAAGCAACTTTTAGTCCCTAGTAGTCCCTCTTGTTTGGTTAAAAGGTCTCTAAGAGGGACTTTTTCTAGTCCCTACACCAAAAAGTCCCTGAAAACAAACACCCCTATCTTTCGGAGGTGCTCATAGGGGTAGGGTGCATGTGTGCGTTCATAGGGGTGAGTGTATGCGCGTGTATATGAGCGCTTGCATCTGTACTGTGTCAAAAAACATAAATGCGTGTCAAAAAGAGACTAGTCAGTATACTCAATATTGTGCACCTCAGAGAGGAAAAAGAGAGAACTACGTATTTATTTACGGTGCAGATTCACTCATTTTGCTCCATATGTACTCCGTCTCGGTGTAGTCTAGTCACTTGTTGAAATCTCTAGAAAGGCAAATACTCCTTTATGTCTTACAGGGCTATACTAGCAAGTACGTACTACAATAGTGGGCTCACATAGAAATTTTGTCTCATGCAAGAGTCTAGCTATATGCGTGCTCCAATGTTCGCAACTGCCACGTTCGGGTTGCGCTTGGCTTTTCGCCTCTTCGAGAAGACAAACAATGGTGTTACTACTACTGCTTCTACAGTGTCGAATCCACTCCTGCATGTCTGTCCACCGCGAGCGAGAGGGATAGCTTGTTGGAGTACTATATAAGGAAAAGCATGTCCTCGTTTGCGAGCAACCGTGCGCATGGGCGACGGAGAATGCGTGTAGTAGTAAAATCAAGCTTCTCCTCATTGTACAAGTTGACGCAACACATCGTAGCACTGGCCCCACATGCTTGCCTCTAAATTTGGCTGAAAGACCCACAGTGTACAATATATTTGCTGCAACCTCTCACATTTACCCACCGCAAATTAAAATATATATTCCTGTCTTGACCAGATGAGCGTGCAAACTACAATCACCAAGATGACAGGTAGGGCCAGAAGACTATTTTAATTTAAAAAAAAAACTTTGAGACGGCCACATAGCATGGAGTGGGCCCCAACGATTTTAAGCTTACAGGCACGGTACACGCTATCCTAGACTACTCTACACATGAAACTGCTACACGAGCATCCGGACTGCGCTTGGTCGGGAAGTCGAACAATGATGGAGTACTACTGCATTGAGGAGTACTAGAGTACGCTTTTGGCCATCTGACACCGAGTGAACTGCTGCATGTCCACCGCGTGCGTGAGGGAGAGCGTGTAGCGAAAGCTTCTCCTAGTCATGCCAGCCACCGCGCTCATGGGCGAGGGAGGGACGCTCCTGCCTTTGCGTGTATGACAGGTGGGCCCAACAGGTGGATGGCCAACCTGTCATACAGCCAAAGGCAGGTGCAGTTAAGTCCACGAGGGTGAGGATAATCAAACTTCTCATTGATGTACGAGTTGACGCGACACATCAAAGCACTGCACTCAATATATTTCAATAATTTGCGTTAACGATGCATTAATTACAACGCATGCATACATGTCGTGACTCTCCTTTTGATACTTGCATGTGTTGATTTAATGCACCTTGAAGTAGTATAAATATGTGACGGTAAAGCTTTGTATGTAATGCCCCGGCCCTAAAGCGAGAGATGGTTGTGCACGAGGAGGGCGAGATCATGCAGACGGAACAGGACCCGGCGATGGAGCTCTCTAAGGTGTCGATGGACCTCGCCGTGCTCCACTGCCCCTTGTGCCTCCGCCCCTTGACGCCTACAGTGTATGAGGTTCGAATACACCTCGTCCATTCGGCTGATCGAGCAAGGTGCAGGTTTCTTGATTGATGTGTTGTTCGATCGATTTCTGCAGTGCAAGGGAGGGCACCTAGCCTGCGCAGACTGTCATGTCGAGCGCCCCGGGAACCAGCGGCAGTGCCAGAAGTGCAAGCACGGCAGTGGCTTCGACGTGCAGAACACGGCGGTGGACGTCGTCCTTTCGTCAGTGAGGGTGGAGTGCCCGCATGAAGGTTGTGGGCTCTACATCACTTACCACAAGCTCGCCGATCACCAGAGCGTGTGTTCGCTCGCGACTTGCAAATGCACAATTCTCGTCTGCGGCTACGAAAGCCCGCCGCCGGCGCTCTACCACCCCATCAGCACCGCGCATCCCATGCTCGTGCACAGGATCCAGTACAGCAAGGTGCTCCAGCTGCAAGTGCCACTGTCGGAGCCACGACTCTTGCTATTCGCGGAGGAGGACGATCGTGCGTTTTTCTGGGTCGGCGGTGTGCTCGACATTGGCGCGCCTCTCATCATGTTGGTCGTCTGCATCAGAGCGCGGACGTCCCCACTGCCGCACTACATGGCCAGGCTATGGGCGAACGGCCCGCCGGGGGAGCCCAAAGGAACGACCGACGCCGTCAAGGTGGAAATGGACGTGACAAGCAGCAAGGATCCCGGCAACGTCGCCGTGCAGGAGCTGACCTTCTTCACAATTCCGCCCAAGCTGCTGGCCGGGGCTAAGCTGGTGTCCCTCCACATTCAGATTGACAAGCTCAAGTCCTAAATGTTCTACAGTGCCTTCTGTTTATCTTAGTAATATGCTAATATAGGGATTAGCTCGGTCTACTTTAGCTTAAGAAATGGTGGGTTTTGGTGGCGATGCAGCAATTACTTTGACATCAGATCGGTAATTTCCAACAGTCGAACGGATATTTTGTGTCTGTTGGATATAAAGTTCCTTTGGGTAAGAAGTACTACTTGTCATCAAAATGGATAAAAGGAGATGTATGTAGACGTATTTTAGTTCTAGATACGTCCCTTTTTATCCATTTTGATGACAATTACTCCCTCTGTTCCACAATACATGCCTTCCATTTGTCAAAATATAGATGTATCTAGACATGTTTTAGTATATAGGTACATCCATTTTTGGACAAATGAAAGTCAAGTACTCCCTCCGTTCGGAATTACTCGTCCAAGAAATTAATGTATCTAGATGTATTTTAGTTGTAGATACATCCATTTTTGTGACAAGTAATTCCGAACGGAGGGAGTAGTATCTTGGAACGGATGGAGTATTTGCTTGTTTGTTCATGAAGTGTTTCATACTTGTGCGAGTTGACGCGACACATCAAAGTAGTACTACTACTAGTAGTACTCCCTCCGACCCTAATTTCTCTGTGCATAAGTCAACGCGCAGATACCAAGCAGGGCCTGGTTGTGTTGAACAACTCACCGGACTCCGCACCAGGCAGATGAAGCTCGGGTCGTGTTCGTGCCGTGTGCGGCCTGCACATTAACCAAAACCTCGCGCCTCCAGCTTAGCCTCCGCATTTTAAACTTCTCAATCTCAAGGCCAAGGAGCAACATGAATCCTATGATAGAGCCAATCAGATGGTTGAGAACACTACAATTCATAGCTACAGATGCGTGTGTGACCCCCAGATGCAGAGGCCGGGAGTCATCATCCTCCTTTTCAAGAAAAAATAGATGCGTGTGTGAGAGGACGAGTGCGTGCGTGCACCTCTTCTCTTCTTGTATAATGTACTAAACTCAGAGTACAAGTGTATGTGGGTGGCATCGACCTAGGGAGCTAGAAATGGTGCGTTCGAGAAGTCCCGAGAGATAGGTTTAATGCGTCTGAAAAAAAATACTAGCCTATAGCTCGCCACGCGGCTATTCCTGTCGAACGCCCCAATAACTATAAGATATGTATCTAACGGTGCCAGTTATTGCACGTACACAGTAGTAGAAAAAGAACTACCATGCCATATGCTACACCACGACCAAGAACACGTTCCCCCGTTAGGCCATCCGGGAATAGTATCGCACTTCAAAACTAGAACTGTCAATAAATTTTGAGCTTGTGTCTCATCACATTCCAAATTACTAGTACTACCACACTATATTGAATTGCAAACCTGTCCACACTGATCACAACCTAAACATTTTCCCACTTAGGAGTGTATTAGTACTCGGTTATAAATACTACTATGCCAAGATGACTGCACATTCCTCCTCAACTCCTCATCCACAAAAACAAACAAGTCATTCAGCATCCTTCCCTTGTGTCTGCCATGGCCAGCATGAGTTCTGGGTCGAGAGATTACTAGCAAGGAGAGGCGAGCATGGAAGCGGAAGCACGAGAGATGTCCCGCCTCGCCGCGAAAGTAGCCGACATGTCCCGCTGCATGGAAGTAGCAGCACAGAGGTCATGTCGCGCTGCCGAAGCAGCACGGAGGTCCCGCCGAAGCAGCACGGAGGTCCTGCCGCACCGTCGATGCAGCAGACTGGTCCGGCCGCACCGTGGAAGCAGCAGAGATGTCCCGCTGCGCTGCGAATGCAACAGAGATGTCCCGCCGCTCCGCGGCAGCCTGGGAAAATGTCTCGCGGGCAGGCGACGACTCTTACAGGCGCATGCATGTGATCTTCCATAGCCAGATAGATCAGATCTTCGGCTGGGCGAGGTTGCAGGACGACATGAAAGCCTCGTTTGACCAGGCTACCGGCATCATCCGGCAACTAAGAGAGGGCAATGAGAGCCTCCGGGCCGAGCGCGACCTGCTAAGGGCGAAGATCATTCGAAGTGCAGACCAGCAGGAGGAGACCAGTGCCTTGTTGAAGAGGACCGGCGTCATCATCAAGAAACTTATGGACGAGAATGACATGCTCTGCATCGAGCGCCAAAGGCTGGTGGAGGAATCCGTGGATGCTCTCAAGCAGCGTCTTGAGGACACCAAAGAGCTCATCGCCGCTCGCCGCGGAGACTAGTTCCCGCGGCCTGCAGCAACGTATGAAGAAAGTAGAGATAAGCGAGCCAGATCCTTGTCTTCCTTCTTCTTTTGCCCTTGTGTATTTAGGGTGTAGCCGCATGTGGCTTTTTTAATTATCTTCCTAATTATGTAAGACAATTATTATCCACTGTCGTCATCCTTATATATTCGTCAATCTTGATATAAGTCACAGTAGATGCTATATAGGTCCGTCGGATCTTACATCAAGATCCGTGCTTTCAGATTCTCTTTTTTCTCTCTTAAATCTCAATCGAGTGAGACATAGCCACGCCATTAATGGAGACCTTGGGAGAGAGGTGGACGGCAGATGGAGGTCAAAGGGCTCTCCTCCTGATAAGCACCCGCAGGGGTCTGATTGCATGCCTCTCGTACTCAAATAGCTACCCTGCATGGCGCCTCCTAGCTAATAAAAAAAGGGGACGCGCGGTGACATGTAAATGGTAGTAAATAGAACGCCCACGTTTTCAATAATACTTGTGTTTCCGACTGTAACGTGATATCACTTGTTCCAAAATGACTTTGTTGATTGTTAATGTGTGCGCCTTAGCAAATCGGACTGCAAAATTACCACAGCATGTTGGTGCCATGTCATGGCACCAAGCCAAGTTTCATTATTTTCATGCGTGTTTTGGATTTACAGGAATTAAAAAACTAAGTTTCTCAATGTTTCCAGCCTAGCCACGATGCCCAAAATTTTGAATTTCATTCCCATTTCTTGCATGGAACCTAGAAATTTACCCGAGGACACACATGTGATTTTTCAACCAACTTTGGTGCACTGGAGCATGTGATTGTATTTCAAATTTGAATTATGCACACAAAGATGACACGTTCCCTCTCAGAACCACGAGCCTTCTTGAGATAAGCTCCGGTTTGCAAGAAGCTTATACCAAAATTTGTTCCTATTCAGCCATTTTTTTACCACAACATGGTACTACCATGACATGACACCATGCCAAGTTTCATGATTTTCAGGCATGTTTTGGATTTAGAAGAATTTTAAAACCAAGTTTCTCGATGTTCTCGGTCGAGCCACGATGCCCGGATGTTTGAATTTTATTCCCATTTCTTGCATGGGACCTAGAAATTCACCTGAGGACACAGATGTGATTTTTCAACCAACTTTGGTGCACGGGAGCATGTGCTTGTAGTTCAAATTTGAATTATGCATATTAAATGACCAAAAACTCAATTAATGTATAAAAAAGGCCAAACGAACCCGGAATAATTCCAAAATTTAATAGGGCACTCATGTAGTTCAATGTTTCCTTTGTAAACAAACTCAAGGGGGGACAGCGTATATCGTTTCGCACTCAAAGGTGGCATGTTCCCTCTCAGAAACACGAGCCTTCTTGAGAGAAGCTTCGGTTTGCAAGAAGTTTATACCAAAATTTGTTCCTATTCGGCCAATTTTTTTACCACAGCATGGTAGTACCATGACATGACACCATGCCAAGTTTCATGATTTTCAGACGTGTTTTGGATTTACAAGAATTTTAAAACCAAGTTTCTCAATGTGATTTTTCAACCAACTTTGGTGCAGCGGAGCATGTGTCTGCAGTTCAAATTGGATTATGCACATTAAAAGTCCAGAAACTCAATTGATGTATAAAAAGGCCAAACGAACCCGAAATAATTCCAAAATTTAATAGGGCACCCATATAGTTCAATGTTACCTCTGTAAAGAAAATCAGGGGGTAGGCTGCGTATATCGTTTCGCACACAAAGGTGACACATTCCCTCTCGGAACCACGAGGCTTGTTGAGAGAATCTCCGGTTTTGCAAGGAGCTTATACCAAAACTTGTCCTAATTCAGCCAAAAATTATACATATGAAAACAGTGTTTAGATTATCCCAAACATCTCGCTACCTAGACCAATAATGTACCATGATTTGAATTCAACATAAAATGGATACAAATATTTGAATTGGAGATCCTATGGTACATGTAGTTCATAGTGAAATATGATTACTGCTATATGCATGTTTTTTGTTATCAAGATAATATTGAAATTATTGTATAACTTGACAACAATCGTATTCAAATAAGGAAAATTTATTCAAATTTAGTCCATATGGTAGATGACAATATATATGTTCACATGGTGGAGTAAAATGTTCATATATGATGGAAGATCAAAATGTACGACTACATCAATTATAAACCGCAAGGTCACCTAACGATATATCGAATTCAACATAACATGGATTCAAAAATAGAAATTCGAGATCATGGCATTTGTAATCATATAAAAAGGGGCATTACTCTTTATTTTGGTGGGAATTGATTTGTTCTTGTTGTTGTTTAGGGTAGTGCCAATCGATTTGGTATTGTACAGGGTAATCTTGTTCTCCTGATTTTTTTGACATTTTTCTTGTAGTTTTTTCAATGGCATCTATAGCAATATAGTAAAAGGGGACATGACTCTCTTGTGTCTTGTATGAATTGTTTTTTTACACGTTAAGTTTGTTCTGCTGAACAAGGAATCCGCACCTTGTTATTCCAAAATTTTCAAGCTCGGGTATCTTTTGTCTCACCTGCTTTGTAACTCCCGCCTCTTCAACCTGCGCCGCGCCTTGTTATCCCAAAATTTCGATGCGCGCGAAAACTCCCTCCTCATCCAAAGTCGGTCCCGCAGCCCAGACACGTGAAATTCCCCTTCTACCCCTCAGCTGGAAATGAAGCTCCACGTCGCGGTGTCAAAACCGGTGGGGATACGCTGGTAACTTACCCTACATTTCGGACAAGCGCGCCCCTAAGCCATGGCTCCCCCTCCCTTCCCCTTCGTCCCCCCATTCGTACACTGAGGCCACCAAACCCCGTGAACCCCATGCTCCTCCGTCGGCCTCCTGACCGCCGCCCAGCCGGAGACTCTTCCCCGACTACGTCGTCCACCGCAACAGCTCGTCGTCCCTCATCCACCGCACCGGATGAGGATCCGTCATTGATCTCGCCGTCCTGCCGGATCAGCCGCCCCGTCCTCCACCTCCAAGGAGTTACCCCGACGTTCGCCTCGTCTAACACACCACCTCAATCCCCACAGCACCGTCTTGACCTGCTCCACTGGAACCGCAGCACCCTCACCAATTCCTCCGATGAAGCCGAGGCCAACTCGGTGCCACCAAGGAGGTTCTGCACTCACCGCTGGATTTTATCTTTTATTCAGTCTCATGGGGCTGTCGGTGCTCGATACCGAGCAGCCATGGCGGGTCTCCATCGATGGTGTCGTCGCCAGCCACATCATCCACGGCGTATCTCCCTCATGTCGTTGCTTCCTTGGAGGCGACTTCCACACCGGCACTAGTTACAGCTACTCCAGCTATCGCTCGTGCCACGGCTCTGTTCTTCTTGTCTGTCGCGCTGCTGCACTGCTCTTGCTTTCGTTCGTAATGCTGCTCTGCTCTACTATTGATGTTGGTCACGCTGCTGCTCCGCTCTTGCTCTAGTTCATGTTGCTGCTCTGCTCTTGCTCTCGCTCGCGCTACTGCTGCTGCTGCACAACCTCCGGCAGCTACAGGAGTTACTACTTTAGCACTCGCTCATGATGCTACGGCACGACTTTCTCTCTGCTAGTGTGTTACCTGCTCGAGCGTCTGCTGATTAGATCACTGCTTCTCTCCTACTAGTGCTCGAACGCCCTAAACATCTATTGCAATGCTCTACTACCAGTTCAATCAGTTTTGACAGTAAAATTCAGTTTCGACTGTAAAGTTCAGTTTCTTCAGTTAAGTTCAGAGTGAACAGTACTTACAGCATTTGTCGGAGCGGCCGTGGCGCGGCTGATGCATTTTACATCTAGCACTTTTCGGTGATGTATTTTACATCATCTATTGCAGATGATATTAGAGTCCCATTTCAGATTAACGTTGTATGTCTTGTCCTGCTTCACCCTCACCGCCGTACACCTCACTGGAGCTGCTCCAATGACGGAACCGTCCATCACAGCGGAGCAGTACGGTCGGCACCGTTTCCATAGGCCTCAGATCTTCTTCCCCACCTCCGACACTCACACCAGTATCACCATCCTCCACGTCCAACCCAATGATGCTGAGGTCCACAAGGCTATGCCAAAGAGGTTGTACACTCGTCGCATCACTTTGTTACTCTGCATTCATGTCGATCCCTCAGGGATCCTTTGCTATGGAACTACTATGGTACTACTATTCATGCATTTGGTTGGAAGGAGTGGAGCAAAGCAAAACTAGAGGATTTTTTTTCCTTTGGTGTCTCTTTTGAAGAAAAACGTAGGAATTTTAATATTCACTTGGACATCCTTTTCAAATTAATATGCATGAAGAACAGAAGTAATATCATTACTGGCATAATAAGATTCTTATTTTTTTTCATTTTCACCAGGTTGACTGAAATCCTATGTTTCCAAATGCTCTGTTTTGCACGTGCTTCCTAACCTATTCCTGTGTTTTTCCTGTCCATGCGGTTATAGAATCCTCCAATTCTAAGGAGCCCATACAAATTTACTTCATTTTCAGATAGGCGTCAAAGAAAACTCTCTTTGTTATGTCCTGCTCCTGCCGTGTCGTCATCCACCCCACCTGAGGTGCACCATCAATAGAAGCGTTCACTGCAGCAGAGATCCCCCCTGCAGACTTTCTTTCGCCGCCTCAGATCATCTTCCCCGTTGCCGGCAGCCACGCCAACTGCATTACCATCATCGACTGAGCAGATGAACCTGAGGACTACAGAGTTCCGAAAGAGAGGTCGCAGTCTTTCGTGTTTGCTTACGTTATACATCAGTTATTATTACCTGCTACTTTATCATTCAAACTTGAGTTTTAACATGCTCGTGGGTCTCATATCGAGGCAGCAACGAATAGTATTTGTCTACTATATGGTTCATCTGGGGTCTTCTATGTGGTTCATGTTGGGTGGGCAACCAACACTAGATGATCCATTGTCTATCTATTTAAACTGAAGCTATAATCTACCTACTATCATTAGTTTTGGATCCATCCACTCATTTGCTACCATCAGTCTTGATTTTTGCATGCACCCCTTAGGCCTTGCAAAATCTAACTATTTTTTTATTATGCATGTCAGATATTGTACACAATCGTACTGAACATGTAGAGAAAAAGATAAGACCGTTGCGTGGGAATATAATGTCATGCAGACGCCGCTCCATGGTGGGCGAAGTGGGCCCCGCCCCTCTCGCATTCCCATATTGTATTCCAGAAGAAGATAACTGTTTAGATGGGGATTCAGAAGGAGCCGACCACACCTGTTTACCACCTGAGGTGTTTGCTCTAACCTGGCATGCTGATGTTGGTCATATCATGCATATGGTGTCTCGCATTGCTTACATTATACATCTTATATGTCATCAGCTTAGTTTAGATTTGCTTTATGTGAATGCCACCTGTTTGGTTTCTATATCATACTCCCACCATTCCTAAATATTTGTCTTTTTAGAGATTTCAATAAGTGACTACATACGGAACAAAATGAGTGAATCTACACTCTAAAATATGTCTATATACATCCGTATGTGGTAGTCAATTTGAAATCTCTAAAAAGACAAATATTTAGGAACGAAGGGAGTATATGGTAATTATGCAATGCCATCTTCTTTAGCCAGGCATCATATACGTGAATCATGCAATGCCATCCTATTTAGCCAGTCATCGTATATGTGAATTGTATTGTGCCATATTTTTTTCATAATGTGTTCCATTTGTCAACAATGTTTATACATTCATCTACTCTTCCTGTGCATCAGCCATTTGAGTCGGTCATGGGAAAATCTGGAGTGAAAACAAGGTCTTCAGAGCAGTCAGTGCTACCTGTCGATGCAGATTTCTTGCTGGTTACAGATAGCTCCTCAGAGGAGGATTCAGAGACAGATGATCAATCGTATCCCCCCCACGAGGTGCATGCTCTAACTTGGCAGGGTTATATTGCTCATATCATGCATATGGTGTCTTGCATTGCCATGCCATCTGCTTAGATTAGACATGCTTTGTGTGAATGCCTCATGTTTGCTTTCTATATCAGCTATGTGAATTATGCAATGCCATGTTTTTCAGCCAGTTATCATATATGTGAATTATGCACCGCCATGTACCCGGGCATCATATATGTGAATTATCTCATGCCATCTTTTTTTTCATTACGTATTCCATTTGTTGACCATCTGTGTATATTGAACTACTCTTCATGTGTATCAGCCATTTGAGTCGGTTATGGAAAAATCTGGAGTGAAAACAAGGTCTTCAAAGCAGTCAATGGTACCTGATGAAGCATATATCTCGATGGTTATAGGGAGCTCTTCAGAGGAGGATTCAGAGACAGATGACCAGTCCTATATCCCACCTGAGGTGTATGCTCTAAGTTGCAATGTTTATATTTCTCATATCATGCATATGGTGTCTTGCATTGCTTAGTTTAGACATCATATGCACAATATTGAATTCCATCTTCTTAGTTTAGAGATCATACATGCGAGTTCCAGCTGCTTAGTATATGAATCAATTATGTCAATTATATCATGCCATCCTGTATACTTAGACAACATATATGTGAATTAGTTCATACCAACCTATTTTAGAAAGACATCATATAGTTTTGTCATGTCATCCTATTTAGATACTCATCATATGTTGAATTATGCCATTATATCCTGTTAAGTTATCCATCATATATCTGAAACTGTGTCATGCTATCCTGTTTAGTTAGGCATCATATATGTGAAATTGTGTCATGCTGTCTTGTTTGGTTAGACAACATATATGTGAATTACCACATCTGTCTATATACAATGTATGTACGTTCAATTTCTTTTCCTGTTTATCACCCATTTGAATTGGAGGGGTGATGGCAGTATCTAAGGGAGCAAAAATCCGTTCTTCACAAAAGACAGTGCTACCCGTCGATGTAGATAGAACCATGGTTGTACTGGCCCACAAACTAGCCCCACCACACATAATCGAGACTCTTCCAGATTGCACACTTACACCGTTGGGCAGAGAACCAGCTACAACCCATCTAACCAGAACCCTAGCGGATAGTAACCCACTCCTAGTTGACAAAGCACCATGTCCACCATAGAGTACTCCCACATGAGCAGTTTGTAAAGAAACGTGGTGCCCAAAGCACGAAGACCACCACAGCTAACCCAAACTCCATGTTTAAAGCAGAAGAGCAATTGTTCTCAGGTCATATTCCGTAGCTATGGTCCATACTCCTTTGTTGTTGCATCACTGTATTTACTCATACCAACTACTTTCGAATTTGAAGGATCCAATTGAAACTCCAATGGCGCAACGGGTATGTTTTAAACCTATTTCTTTAACTGGATTGTTGTTCTAACTTCTTGCTCTATGTTGATTTCAGTTTAAGTTGTATAAACAGTTATGTTCTCATGTGATGCACATTACAAGTGTTGCCAATGTTGTGTAGTTTCTCACACTTATATTCTATCTATGTTGTTGTGTCTTCAAAATATATGAGTTGAACTGTGTCTCTATCTTGATTAGGCAACATAAACTAGAATGATATGGACAATACAGTGACCATAGTACATAGATATATGTTTGTTTCATGCTATTATCCTGTCCACATTACTACTGAACCGGTTTACCAAAATGAGTTTCGTATACTACATGCTAAACCTATGATGTGTCTGCTTGTTTCTCTTTTAGTATGCAAACAAAATATTAAAGAAGAGCATCCCACTATGCAATGGTAGAGAAAGTAATACAGATAAGGTTCAAGATAGTGAGACAACCCTGTTGGTCTCCAAGAAAGGTGATAAAAATGATCTTGTAGACAGTGAGAAACCCCCACAGTCTTGCGTTGATGTAGTGTTCTAGTTACTGGCCAGTACTGCTGGCACAAGCTCTTCGAACTCGCTGCATGAATCACTTCAGCTTCTTCGATCTCAGCTACAAGCTGAAAGGCATCAGTCAGCTGTGCTGCGACAAGAAGCCCAAGGACTGAGGAAGACCCTGCAAAATTCAGATGTGTACTTTCTTGTGCAACAGCAAGCGTTGGAGGATTTAAGCGCCAAACAAGAGAAAGTTAATACGCTTGCTAAGAATCTTGCCAGCATTATGGGTACCCAGGATATTGTTTCTTGAACTCTTCTGAACTGGTTTCAGTTCTGAACTTGTTTTGTTGCGGCGTTTATATGCTGCTTTGTTCCCTATATTTGCGCTGGAGGCGAACTTTGATGCCCAGTGGATGTAATATGTGTAATAGCCATGATAGCCTAGCATAAGTTGCTTGCTTATTTATTTCCTTGTTGTCTTGTTTATTTGTTTGCTTATATTCAGTGCAATTCTTGTTCCGTGGTTTGCTAGTGGCTGCAATAACCTATTTTTTAAAACTAGGCCACAATAACCATGGGCTACATATTTACTATAGTGACACTGCGCCTCCTACCGACCGTAGAAACAATTGGCCTTCTATGGGCCGTAGAAAGAATGGGCCTTCTACGGGCCGTAGACACAATGGGCCTTCTATGGGTCGTATCATCAATGGGCCTTATATGGGCCGTATGATCGATTGGCCAAACATGGGCCAATAACAGACCGCATTATGGCCGTAAACGGGCTAGAGTTGGAATCGTCTGTTCATGGTCCGACCATAATGGGCCGTGGTTAATAGGTCGTATTTGATGACGCTATGAAAACGATCCAACATATTAACGGGCCACAAACGGGCCGACTGTAACAACGGCTGAATTTGGCCCACAAGCAAAAAATGACAGTAATGGGCCGTAAGTAATCGAATGCTGGAAATGAGCCCAAGAATAAATGGGCCCTGAGAAGGCCGAAAGATAACATGGGCTAGAAACGGCCCAACGGAATAACAGGCCGTTAATGGGTATAAAGTGATACGCTGTTCATTATGGGCCAGTTTCACCACAGGCCGTTAATGGGTATAAAGTGATACACTGTTCATTACGGGCCAGTTTCACCACGGGCCGTTAATGGGTATAAAGTGATACATTGTTCATTACGGGCCAGTTTCACCACGGGCCATTAATGGGCCAAGAGTTACAAAGGGCCTCATATGAGCCGAAAGACGTCATGGGCCATACATGGGCCAGAAGTTAAAATGGGCTGGAATCATATTGGACAGCCCAGATGACACTACTGGGCCTAATTCGGATAGGTCTTAACGGGCACTGGGTTAGCGGGTTGTAAATGGGCTATATGCGAACAGGCCGTTAATAGGCTTTCCATGGGCCGGTCCGCCACCTTTTCACCAAGTCAAACGGGCTGGCCTTTTCACAGGAATGGGCCTCTGTTGGGCCATGCCACGTGTCGACGTACGTATCATAGGTGCCTTTTGTCCAATGAGTGGATGACATCTGTCCCAACGGTGAGCCGACACGTGTTTCCTCCAGCCAATGATGATTTTACACGTGGAAAATCCCCATTGGTCAGGGCTGTTAACGGGTTATCGGAGCCAAAGTCGGACCCAATAGCTTAACGGTGTACCATTACGGTGGATGCCATGTGTCGGTCACCCTTGACGAAAGCACTTTTGTGACGCGTGATTTATCGTCATGGAAGTGGACACTTCCGTGATGGTAATTTTGGTAATGTCATGGAACACTTCTATGACATCACAGGTATGACTATCTTGATTCTGTCATAAAATCGTCATGGATGTACATGCATGATAGAAAATGTGACCTACTATGACAAACACGTATCATCACGGAGTGTATTTTTTTGTATTGCAAGGAGGGATGCGGCGACGACGTCTGGTTCCTTGACACGGGAGCCAGCAACCACATGACCGGCGCAAAGGGAGTCTTCGCCGAGCTCAACACCGGCGTCACGGGAACTGTCAAGTTCGGGGACGGGTCACTGGTAGACATCCAGGGCCGCGGCATGATTCTCTTCGCATGTCGCAACAGTGAGCACCGCGCCCTGATCGATGTCTATTACATCCCGCGGCTATGCAGCAACATCGTCAGCCTCGGACAGCTCGACGAGACCGGCTGCCAGACCCTCATTGAGCACGGCGTTCTCCGCCTGCGTGACCAACAGCGACGGATCCTCGTCAAGGTGGAGCGCACACGGAACTGCATGTACGTGGTCACACTGGCTATCACGCAGCCGGTGTGCCTTGCTGCGCACGCTGGCGAGGTGGCCTGGACGTGGCACAAGCGCTATGGCCATCTCAATTTCGATGCACTCTGGAAGCTCACGCACCACGACATGGTGTGTGGATTGCCGACGATCGAGCACGCACATCATCTGTGCGAGAGCTGCCTGGCGGGGAAGCAGAGGCGGGCACCCATCCCGCAGGCAGCCACAAGGCACGCGGAGGGACTTCTAGACCTGGTACACGGCAACCTGTGTGGGCTGATGGCCCCAGCCATGGCAGGAGGGAGGTGCTACTTCCTCATCCTAGTCGACGACATGAGCCACTACATGTGGATCAGGCTGCTCACGACGAAGGACGAGGCAGTCGCAGAGATCAGGCACTTCAAGGCCGGCGTGGAGGTCGAGACCGGCCGCAAGCTACGCCTCCTCTGCACGGATTGCGGTGGAGAGTTCACCGCCTCCATGTTCGCCATGTACTGCGCCAATGAGGGTGTGGGGAGCCAGCTCACGGCGCCTTATTCCCCACAGCAAAACAGCGACATGGAGCGGCGCAACCAGACCATTGTCGCAGCGGCCAGAAGCCTCATGAAGGCGAAGGGGGTGCCGGCCCGCTTCTGGGGAGAGGTGGTGGCCACCGCCGTCTATCTCCTCAACCGATCACCTACGAAGAGCGTGGACGGCATGACCCCCTACGAGGTATGGCATGGACATAAACCTAATGTGAGTCTGATAACCCACAAGTGTAGGGGATCGCAACAGCTTTCGTGGGTAGAGTATTCAACCCAAATTTATAGATTCGACACAAGGGGGGCCAAAAAATATTCTTAAGTATTAGCAGTTGAGTTGTCAATTCAACCACACCTGGATAACTTAGTATCTGCACAAAGTATTTAGTAGCAAAGTAATATGATAGTAATGGTAACAGTGGCAAAAGTAAAGATAGCAGTTTTGTAGTAGTTGTAACAGTAGTACTGGAAAAGTAAATAAGCGAAGCACAATATATGAAAAGCTCATAGGCATTGGATCAGTAATGGATAATTATGTCGGATGTGATTCCTCATGTAATAGCTATAACATAGGGTGACACAGAACTAGCTCCAATTCATCAATGTGATGTAGGCATGTATTCCGAATATAGTCATACGTGCTTATGGAAAAGAACTTGCATGACATCTTTTGTCCTACCCTCCCATGGCAGCGGGGTCCTAGTGGAAACTAAGGGATATTAAGGCCTACTTTTAATAGAGTACCGGACCAAAGGATTAACACATAGTGAATACATGAACTCCTCAAACTACGGTCATCACCGAGAAGTATCCCGATTATTGTCACTTCAGGGTTGTCGGATCATAACACATAATAGGTGACTATAGACTTCCAAGATAGGATCAACAACTCACATATATTCATGAAAACATAATAGGTTCAGATCTGAAATCATGGCACTCAGGCCCTGGTGACAAGCATTAATCATAGCAAAGTCATAACAACATCAATCGCAGAACATAGTGGATACTAGGGATCAAACCCTAACAAAACTAACTTGATTACATGGTAAATATCATCCAACCCATCACCATCCAGCAAGCCTATGATGGAATTACTCACACACGGCGGTGAGCATCATGAAATTAGTGATGGAGGATGGTTGATAATGACGACGGCGATGAATCCCCCTCTCCGGAGCCCCGAACGGACTCCAGATCAGCCCTCCCGAGAGGTTTTAGGGCCTGGCGGCGGCTCCATATCATAAAATGCGATGGAACTTCCTCTCTGATTTTTTTCTCTGCAAAACGGAATATATGGAGTTGGAGTTGAGGTCGGTGGAGCATCAAGGGCCCACGAGACAGGGGCACACCCTATAAGGGGGGCGCCAGGGGCGGAGCCAGGATTTTGGTATAGGGGGGCCAAGTCAAGTTGATAATTTTTTTCCTAGACTGAAGAAATAACTATGATAACACTACAATCAGGTGTCTATTTGACGCAAGTATAAAACATGATTAGATTTGTATTTACCTCTATGATTGCCAATAAAATTGAAATAATAATTTCATCGGAAGAGAACTTAGCGGCTAATATTTCTGCAACATAGATTACCATGCAATACCGAAGTAAGTCATCTCCCATTTGACGATGCTTAAAAGGGTTAATATTTAGAGTGTCTGGGGTGGTTTCCTATTCATAACTGTTGATGTACAAGTTTTAGAGCTAGCATCACACCACACCCGGAATCCAAAAGTACTAAAATTTGATGTATATTCATGCCACGGACAAGAACTAAGATCTCTTTCTGAATAACATCACAACGGAAAATTTGAGAGATCAGTACAGTAATTGATAGTGCTACTGCTAACCTTGGCTAGTCCATTGGGCAGATCGGAGAATTGACAAGCACAGCCAGAAGATTTCAATCTAATCGCTTCTAAAGAGGACAAAAGGCGGCCGCAGGGGCGGATTGGAATGGAATCATGGAGAATTAACATACTATATAATAGTACAAGTTTGACATAGTCACATCAAAAATTGCATCATAGATAGGAACTAATACAAGATAATAGATAATTTGCATCATAACACACAGCACAACACTAACACTATCATGATGATTCTGGACATGTGGAAGATGGGAACTCTTCATTGAGTCATAGACCATAAACTCATAAATTACACAACCAAATTACCAAAACAAAAGAAAATTTGGAGCATCAATTCAAGTATTCGACACTGAATCACTGATACAGGGTGAGAATAGGTGGATGAGAATTCGTTGGTTGAAGCGGAAAGAATTTGACAAGTGCAACAGCCAAATACCTGAATATGTGAAGTGAATCAGATCGGCTGATTGCGAATTCGAGAGAAGCAACCAGTAGGCGTAGGTCCTGGGAGCAGACGAGCAGAGAAAAGTAGGGCTACTGAGCGAGAAGGGCAAGAGGCGAGGCGACTGGGCGAGAAGGGCAAGAGACGAACGGAGGCGAGGGCGTCAAAAACCGGAACGGCGGCGGTGACTAATCCCATGTACTATACGATAATTATGGACTTACAGTTACGATGGAAGCTAGCCAGCTAGGGGACTAGAGCCAATTCCCATCGGCCGCTTATAGTAGGCTCACACAGGCCTTCTTTTTCTTTCTACCAATATATTTGATGCTGATGGAGGGGGCCAAATACACGTGGACCTGCGTATGCCTCGTCAATTGTACCTATGTACTTCACGTTCGCTCGATCGTTGGGGGGGGGGGGCAGGCCCCTACTCGCCCCCCCCCCCCTTGTCTCCGCCACTAGGGGGCGCGCCCCCCACCCTCGTGGACAGGGTGTGGCCCCCCTGGCCTTCATCTTTTGCCAGTATTTTTTTATATTCTGAAACTTATCTCCGAGGATTTTCAGGTCATTCCGAGAACTTTTGTTTCTGCACAAAAATAACACCATGGTAGTTCTGCTGAAAACAGCGTCAGTCCGGGTTAGTTTCATTCAAATCATGCAAGTTAGAGTCCAAAACAAGGGCAAAAGTGTTTGGAAAAGTAGATACGTTGGAGACGTGTCAACTCCCCCAAGCTTAAACCTTTGCTTGTCCTCAAGCAATTCAGTTGACAAACTGAAAGTGATAAAGAAAAACTTTTACAAACTCAATTTGCTCTTGTTGTTGTAAATATGTAAAGCCAGCATTCAAGGTTTCAGCAAAGATTATGAACTAACCATATTCTCAATAACACTCAGGTCTCATGTTTACTCATATCAATGGCATAATCAACTAGCGAGCGATAATAATAAAACTCGGATGACAACACTTTCTCAAAACAATCATAATATAATATAACAAAGTGCTATCTCGCTAGCCCTTTCTGAGACTGCAAAACATAAATGTGGAGCACCTTTAAAGATCAAGGACTGACTAAACATTGTAATTCATGGTAAAAGAGATCCAGTCAAGTCATACCCAATATAAACTAACAGTAATGCATACAAATGACAGTGTGCTCTCCAGCGGGTGCTTTTTAATAAGAAGGTGATGACTCAACATAAAAGTAAATAGATAGACCCTTCGCAGAGAGAAGTAGGGATTTGTAGAGGTGTCAGAGCTCGATTTTAAAATACAGAGATAAATAACATTTTGAGCGGCATACTTTCACTGTCAACGCAACAACTATGAGATGACGATATCTTCCATACTACATGCATTATAGGCGGTTCCCACGCAGAATGGTAAAGTTTATACTCCCCCACCACCAACAAACATCAATCCATGGCTTGCTCGAAACAACGAGTGCCTCCAACTAACAACAATCCTGGGGGAGTTTTGTTCAATTATTTTGATTTGCTTTGATCTTTTTGATCATCGGACTCGGTATCCCGGTTACCAACCATTTTCTCATGGATGAGGAGCGGAGTCTACTCCTCTTGAGAATAACCCACCTAGCATGGAAGATACAGACAGCCCTAGTTGGAACATGAGCTGCTCGAGCATACAAAACAGAATTTCATTTGAAGGTTTGGAGTTTGGCACATACAAATTTACTTGGAACGGTAGGTAGATACCGCATATAGGAAGGTATAGTGGACTCATATGGAATAACTTTGGGGTTCAAGGGATTTGGATGCACAAGCAATATTCCCGCTTAGTACAGGTGAAGGCTAGCAAAAGAATGGGAAGCGACCAACTGAGAGAGCGACAATAGTCATGAACATGCATTAAAATTAATTTAGACTAAGTGCAAGCATGAGTAGGATATAATTCACCATGAACATAAATATCGTGAAGGCTATGTTGATTTTGTTTCAACTACATGTGTGAACATGTGCCAAGTCGAGTCACTTAATTTGTTCAAAGGAGGATACCATCTTATCATACCACATCACAATCATTTTAATAGCATGTTGGCACGCAAGGTAAACCATTATAACTCATAGCTAATTAAGCATGGCATAAGCAACTATAATCTCTAAATGTCATTGCAAACATGTTTATTCATAATAGGCTGAATCAGGAACGACGAACTCATCATATTTACAAAAACAAAAGAGGTCGAGTTCATACCAGCTTCTCTCATCTCAATCAGTCCATCATATATCGTCATTATTGCCTTTCACTTGCACGACTGAACGATGTGTATAATAATAAGAGTGCACGTGCATTGGACTAAGCTGGAATCTACAAGCATTCATTTCAAGAGAGAAGACAAGGTAATATGGGCTCTAAATTAAATCATCTACCATACATATGAGAGCCACTAAACATTTTCAATATGGTCTTCTACTCTTGACCCCCAAAGAAAGGAAAAAGAAATAAAACTATTTACACGGGAAAGCTCCCAACAAGTAAAAGAAGAATGAGAAATCTTTTTGGGTTTTCTTTTTAATTATTTCTACTACAGGCATGAAAATTAAACTAACTAATTTTTTTGGTTTTTATAAGGTTTATCAAACACACAAGAAGAAAACTAGAAAAATAATTTAAACTAGCATGGATAGTACAATGAAAGAGTATGAGCACCGGCGACTAGAATAGTGTGTGGACATGAATGTAAAGTCGGTGGGAAATACGTACTCCCCCAAGCTTAGGCTTTTGGCCTAAGTTGGTTTATGGCCATGGATAGCGGCTGCTCTGCCCAGTATACTGAGAAGTGTCCTCGTACTGCCACCGGTTAGCAATCTCCTCCGGATCCCATTGATAAGATGATGGACGATATGGGTCCAGTGGTGGTTCCGGCTCAGGTTCTGGAGCTGATGTCTGGCCTCGGTACGCGTACACCGCTTCCGGCGAGACAAGGTAGTGCCCTGCAGTTAAATCAAACAAGGAAGGTGCAGGCAGGGTAATAACCTCATTGTGTTTCTTATTAAATCTCAGGTTATACAGGAGCATCTTATCATCATTGTAAACAATAAACTCATGCGCTACCATGCTCCTGTAATCTAAATAGGTAAGAGGAAAAGATGTCTCCTCTTCCTCATCATGTCTAATAGGCATCTCAAAGTATCTAGCAAGGCGTGCAACATAGATGCCTCCAAAGATGGGGCCCTTTGTACGATTTAGACTTAACCGTTTAGCAATAATGGCACCCATACTAAAAGTGTTATCACCAAATAAGGCATGGAGCAGAATAATAATATCAGGAACACTGAAGTTTCCACTATTTCCACGACCAATTAAGCATCGACTAGCAAATAAGGCAAAGTAGCGCAAAACAGGGAAGTGTATGCTAGTGATTCTTTCCTCAAAACCTTTCTTCGATTCCCCTACAGCAATAGTATCAATGAAACAATCCACATCTTTATGATGTGGTTCATCTAAGCTACCCTCAAAGGGTATTCTACAAACCGCGCAAAAATCATGTAATGACATTTCCTTAGCCTCATCATACTAATGAAAGGATACTGAAGGAGGTGAATTATTAGGATGATAATAAAACTTTCGCACGAAAGTATTGGTAAGTAAGAGATAATGTTCGATCCGGTCGTGGAGGAAGTCGGTGAGGCCAGCATTTTCAGCCAAAGAATAAAAGTCTTCATAAATCCCGGCTGTGCTCAAGAAATTATCACATGGCCATTCACAAGGCCTTACTTCCGCTATGCGAGGAAGATCATACTTGGCCTTTTCTTTCTCCTTATCTTGCTTATCCTTGGAGGCTTGGCTAGAAGAACCCCTCAATAACCACCTCTTCATCTTTTCTGAAAATTCTGAAAATTTTAGTAACTTCAAAATAAAAGTAAGTAAAACTGAACAAGCTTGATAGCAACTACTCCTACAAGTGCCTAAAGCCTATATCATGCATTAAAATCACTTGGGACCTCATAAATTTGACATGCACGCTCAAGAACAGGGTCACCTATGCAGCAAAAATTTTCAATGAATAAAGCACTAGAACAAAAACTAATTGGATCAATGGAGGAGTCACATACCAAGCAACAATCTCCCAAAGCAGTTTTGCGAATGGGGCTTTGAGCAAGGAGATCGAAAATCACATCAAAATGGGTTGGAACTCGTGCTTGAGTTAGATGATGATTTTTTGGGTGGAAGAAGTGTGTGGGTGCAGGAATAAATGGAGGGGGTCCACTGTGGGCCCATGAGACAGGGGGCGCGCCCTCCACCCTCGTGGCCAGGTGGCAGACCCCCCTGCAGTGTTTTTAGTGCCTAAAATCCTTAAATAATCCACAAAAAATCATACTAAATTTTGCATGGCATTTGGAGCACTTTTATTTTTGGGATATTTTTTATTGCATGGATAATTCAGAAAACAGACAAAATATTTTATTTCTACTTTATTTATTCTAAGTAACAGAAAGTAAAGAGAGGGTACAGAAGGTTGTGCCTTCTAGTTTCATCCATCTCATGATCCCCAAAATGAATCCACTAACAAGGTTGATCAAGTCTTGTTAACAAACTCATTCTGAATCACATAAAAATAGAGAAATTTCAAAGTGACACTAGGTTACCTCAACGGGGATATGAGAATCCCCAATAATAAGAATATCATACTTTTTCTTTGCAGTAGGAAGAGGAAATTCAAAACCTCCAAATATAATTGATGGAATTTTCCCAATAGAATTTATGTTGTGAACTTGAGGTTGTTTCCTCGGAAAATGTATCGTATGCTCATTTCCATTAACATGAAAGGTGATATTTCCTTTGTTGCAATCAATAACAGCACCTACAGTATTTAAAAAGGGTCTACCGAGGATAATCGACATACTGTCATCCTCAGGAATATCAAGAATGACAAAGTCTGTTAAGATAGTAACATTCGCAACAACAACAGGCACGTCCTCACAAATGCCGACAGGTATAGCAGTTGATTTATCAGCCATTTGCAAGGATATCTCAGTGGGTGTCAACTTACTTAATTCAAGTCTACGGTACAAGGAAAGATACATAGCACTAACACCGGCTCCTAAATCACATAAAGCAGTTTTAACATAATTTCTTTTTATGGAGCATGGTATAGTGGGCACTCCGGGATCACCAAGTTTCTTAGGTATTCCATCCTTAAAGGTATAGTTAGCAAGCATGGTGGAGATTTCAGCTTAAGGTATTTTCCTTTTATTAGTGATGATATCTTTCATGTATTTAGCATAAGGGTTTGTTTTAAGCATATCAGTTAAGCGCATGCGTAAGAAAATACGTCTAATCATTTCAGCAAAGCGCTCAAAGTCCTCATCATCCTTTGTCTTGGATGGTTTAGGAGGAAAGGGCATGGGTTTCTGAACCCATGGTTCTCTTTCCCTACCATGTTTCCTAGCAACAAAATCTGTCTTATCATAACGTTGGTTTCTTGATTGTGGGTTATCAAGACCAACAGCAGGTTCAATTTCTATATCATTATTATTACTAGGTTGAGCATCTACACGAACATCATTATTAGCATTACCATTAGGTTCATGTTCATCTCCGAATTGTGTTTCCGCATCAGAGATAGAAGTATCATTAGGGTTCTCAGGTGTTTCTACATGAGGTTCACTAGAAGCATGCAAAGTACTATCATTTTTCTTTTTCTTCTTCTTAGAAGAACTAGGAGCATCTAGATTATTATTCTGAGAATCTTGTTCAATTCTCTTAGGGTGGCCTTCAGGATACAAAGGTTCCTGAGTCATTCTACCAGTTCTAGTAGCTACTCTAACAGCAAAATCAGGTTTATTATTTAATTCATCAAGCAATTCATTCTGAGCCTTAAGTACTTGTTCAGCTTGAGTGGTGACCATAGAGAGATGTTTACTAGTAAGTTTAAGTTCACCTTTAACTCTAGCCATATAATCACTCAAGCGTCCAATCATATAAGCATTATTTTTCAATTATCTACTAACATAATCATTGAAATTTGCTTGTTTCTCCATAAAGTCATCAAATTCATCTAAGCATGGGCTACGAAACTTAGTAGACGGAATTTCAACTTTATCATATCTATAGAGAGAATTTACCTTCACTACCTGTGTCGGGTTATCAAGACAATGTGTTTCTTCAACAGGCGGAATATTAAGACCATGTATTTCTTCAATAGGAGGTAAATTTTTAACATCTTCAGCTTTAATACCTTTTTCTTTCATTGATTTCTTTGCCTCTTGCATATCTTCAGGACTGAGAAATAGAACACCTCTCTTCTTCAGAGTAGGCTTAGGAATAGGCTCAGGAGTTGGCTCAATTGGTTCAGGAATTACCTCAGGAATTGGCTTAGGAAGAGTCCAATTATTTTCATTTGTCAACATATTGTTCAATAATAATTCAGCTTGGTCGACTGTTCTTTCCCTGAAAACACAACCAACACAACTATCCAAGTAGTCCTTGGAAGCATCGGTTAGTCCAATATAAAAGATATCAAGTATTTCATTTTGCTTAAGAGGGTGATTAGGCAAAGCATCAAGTAATCGGAGAAGCCTCCCCCAAGCTTGTGGGTGACTCTCTTCTTTGATTTGCACAAAATTATATATTTCCCGCAAGGCAGCTTGTTTCTTATGAGCAGGGAAATATTTAGCAGAGAAGTAATAGATCATATCCTGGGGACTATGCACACAACCAGGATCAAGAGAATTAAACCAAGTTTTAGCATCACCTTTTAATGAGACAGAAATATCTTAAGAATATAATAATAGCGAGACTTCTCATCATTAGTAAATAGGGTAGCTATATCATTTAACTTGGTAAGATGTGCCACAACAGTTTCAGATTCATTGCCATAGAAAGGATCGGATTCAACTGAAGTAATTATTTTAGGATCAACAGAGAATTCATAATCCTTATCAGTAACACAGATAGCTGAAGTAGCAAAAGCAGGGTCAGGTTTCATTCTAGCATTAAGGGGTTGCTGCTTCCATTTAGCTAATAACTTCTTAAGATCATATCTATCTTTGCAAGCAAAAATAGCTCTAGCAGCTTCTTCATCCATAACATAACCCTTAGGAACAACAGGCAATTCATAATTAGGGGGAGAACCTTCATCATCACTTTCATCAATAATTTCATTCTCCCTAGCCCTAGTAAGTTGTTCATCAAGAAATTCACCTAATGGCATAGTAGTATCAAGCATAGAGATAGTTTCATCATAAGTATCACGCGTAGCAGAAGTGGCATCATCAATAACATGCGACATATCAGAATTCTTAGCAGTAGCAGGTTTAGGTGTCGCAAGCTTACTCATAACAGAAGGAGAATCTAGTGCAGAGCTAGATGGCAGTTCGTTACCTCCCCTTGTAGTTGAGGGATAGATTTTAGTTCTTTGATCTTTCAAGTTCTTCATAGTGATCAGCAGATATAAATCCCAAGTGACTCAAAGAATAGAGCTATGCTCCTCGGCAACGGCGCCAGAAATTAGTCTTGATAACCCACAAGTGTAGGGGGTCGCAACAGCTTTCGAGGGTAGAGTATTCAACCCAAATTTATTGATTCGACACAAGGGGAGCCAAAGAATATTCTTAAGTATTAGCAGTTGAGTTGTCAATTCAACCACACCTGGATAACTTAGTATCTGCAGCAAAGTATTTAGTAGCAAAGTAATATGATAATAATGGTAATAGTGGCAAAAGTAAAGATAGCAGTTTTGTAGTAGTTGTAACAGTAGTAATGGAAAAGTAAATAAGTGAAGCAGAATATACGAAAAGCTCGTAGGCATTGGATCAGTGATGGATAATTATGTCGGATGGGATTCCTCATGTAATAGCTATAACATAGGGTGACACAGAACTAGCTCCAATTCATCAATGTAATGTAGGCATGTATTCCGAATATAGTCATATGTGCTTATGGAAAAGAACTTGCATGACATCTTTTGTCCTACCCTCTCATGGCAGCGGGGTCCTAGTGGAAACTAAGGGATATTAAGGCCTCCTTTTAATAGAGTATCGGACCAAAGCATTAACACATAGTGAATACATGAACTCCTCAAACTACGGTCATCATCGAGAAGTATCCCGATTATTGTCACTTCGGGGTTGTTGGATCATAACACATAATAGGTGACTATAGACTTGCAAGATAGGATCAAGAACTCACATATATTCATGAAAACATAATAGGTTCAGATCTAAAATCATGGCACTCGGGCCCTAGTGACAAGCATTAAGCATAGCAAAGTCATAGCAACATCAATCTCAGAACATAGTGGATACTAGGGATCAAACCCTAACAAAACTAACTTGATTACATGGTAAATCTCATCCAACCCATCACCGTCCAGCAAGCCTACGATGGAATTACTCACACACGGCGGTGAGCATCATGAAATTGGTGATGGAGGATGGTTGATGATGACGACGGTGACGAATCCCCCTCTCCGGAGCCCCGAACGGACTCTAGATCAGCCCTCCCGAGAGGTTTTAGGGCTTGGCGGCGGCTCTGTATCGTAAAACACGATGAAACATCCTCTCTGATT
Organism: Triticum aestivum; assembly: GCF_018294505.1. Taxonomy (NCBI): domain Eukaryota; kingdom Viridiplantae; phylum Streptophyta; class Magnoliopsida; order Poales; family Poaceae; genus Triticum; species Triticum aestivum. The sequence continues at coordinate 50,062,092 of NC_057798.1, read as the reverse complement.
TTTTTCTCTGCGAAACGGAATATATGGAGTTGGAGTTGAGGTCGATGGAGCATCAGGGGGCCCACGAGACAGGGGGGCGCGCCCCCCACCCTCGTGGACAGGGTGTGGGCCCCCTGGCCTTCATCTTTTGCCAGTAATTTTTATATATACTGAAACTTATCTCCGGGTATTTGTAGGTCATTCGGAGAACTTTTGTTTCTGCACAAAAATAACACCATGGCAGTTCTGCTGAAAACAGCGTCAGTCCGGGTTAGTTTCATTCAAATCATGCAAGTTAGAGTCCAAAACAAGGGCAAAAGTGTTCGGAAAAGTAGATATGTTGGAGACGTATCAGAGTCACCTGTGTGTCTTCGGTTGCACAACGCATGTCAAAGTGGTGAAGCCGCACGCTGCCAAGCTCGACGATCGCAGCACACCCATTGTGTTCCTCGGGTACGAGCCCGGAACGTCACGTCTGCGACCTAGTCCACGACCGTGTGTGGGTGTCTCGTGACGTCGTCTTTGACGAGGCCGCACGGTGGGACTGGGAGAGCAACGGAGCAGCCCCGGTGGCCGTCGAGTTTGCCGTCGACACCTACTCCTACACGGTGACACGGCGACCAGCTTCGTCATCGCCAGGCGGAGGCGCTCAAGCAGTGGCGAGCGGGCACGGCGAGAATGGGGCCAATAGAGCGGCCACGCCAGGCCCAGCGGGCTCGCCACCGCCGAGTCCTGAACCCGCCGCAGAGCAGGGCAGGGTTGCATGCGCCTCCCACACCAGCAACGATGAGCAACCACGTCCACAGAATCCCATGACGACGCGCGCACGAGATGGAGTTGTACAGCCGAACCAACTGTACAAGGACTATGTAATGCTCGCCTACGATGATGAGTTGTACCTCAGCAAGATTGACGTGCCCAAGACGTTCGCGGAAGCTGAGGGGGAGGAAACATGGCGCCGTGCCATGGACGAGGAGATGGCCTCAATCATCTCCAACAACACCGGGCGCCTTGTTGATATCCCAGCAGGCCACAAGGCAATCAGGCTCAAATGGGTGTACAAACTCAAGCACGATGCAAGCGGCGACATCCAGAAGCACAAGGCGTGCCTAGTAGCTAAGGGCTACGTCCAGAGGCACGGAGTCGACTTCGAGGAAGTTTTTCTCTTGAGGCAAGGCTTGAGTCCGAGCGGCTGCTGATCGCACTCCCCGCGCACGAGGGGTGGCAAGTCCACCACATGGACATCAAAAGCGCCTTCCTCAACGGCGATTTGCAGGAGGAGGTTTACGTTGCGCAGCTGCCGGGCTACATCGTTGAGGGCCAGGAGCACAAGGTGCTCCGCCTCGACAAGACTCTCTACAGACTGCGACAAGCGTCACGCGCGTGGAACGCGGAGCTCAACCGCTGCCTACTGGGTCTCGGTTTCAGCAGGAGCCCAGCGGAGCACGTCGTCTATGAACGAGGAACGGGGGCGGCGCGCCTACTCATCAGCGTGTATGTCGACGACCTCATCATCACCGGCAACAACCGCGACGAGACCGACAAGTTCAAGGCGGAGATGCAGAAACTTTTCCGCATGAGCGATCTGGGTCTATTGAGCTTCTACCTCAGCATTGAAGTGAAGCAGACGGCGAACGGCATCTTCGACAACCAGGTAGCGTACGCCGCCAAGATCATCGAGAAGGCCGGCCTGGTGGGCTGCAACCCGAGCCATACTCCAATGGAGCCACGGTTCAAGCGCAGCAAGGTGAGCATGGCTCCGGCTACGGATGAGATGGTGTTCAGGAGCATTGTGGGCGCGCTGCGTTGCCTGGTGCACACGCACCCGAACTTGGCCTACTTCATGGGCTACGTGAGCCGGTTCATGGAGGCGCCGACGACAGAGCACCTCGTAGCGGTCAAGCAGATCATCAGGTATGTCGCCGGGATGCAGCATCACGGCTGCTACTATGCAAGGGGAGCAGCTGGGGCATCTCTGGTCGGGTTCAGTGACAGCGACATGGCAGGCGACATCGACACACGCAAGAGCATGACTGGCGTCCTCTTCTTCCTCGGGCAGAACCTGATCAGCTGGCAGTCACACAAGCAACGGGTGGTGGCTCTGTCCACCTGCGAGGCGGAGTACATCGCCGCTGCAAAGTGGTCTGCCAGGGCGTCTGGCTTGCTCGGTTGCTTGGCAACATCAAGAACAAGGAGGCCGAGCGGGTCATGCTGAAGATTGACAACAAGGCAGCTATCTCCCTCAGCAAGAACCCCGTCTTCCATGACCGCAGTAAGCACATTGATACAAGGTTTCATTTTCTGCGCGAGTGTGTTGAAGATGGGCGTGTTGAGGTTGAGTTCATCGGCACCAGTGGATAGCTCGCCGACATCCCGACGAAGGCGCTCGGGCGCACCAAGTTTCAGGAACTCCGAGAAGAAATTGGTGTTGTTCAAATTCAGTAGTGGTTCAAGGTTTAGGGAGGCAATGTTAGATAAACCGTGAACTAGTTTTAGCCGAGCCGGTTTCCCCGCCTTGTTAGTTTGCTTTGCGCATGAAATAAGGTGCATGGCCGCGGTCTGTGTGTGCCGTGCGCGACTAGGAGTAGGAAGCGGCCGCGGTGAGCACGCCCTCCTCGTGAACGTGGGATGGCACGTTCGAACGAGCAGGGTGGTGGCGTGCGAATCGCCCGGCGCTGTTGAGTCCTTACAGAATAAGAGGAAGCGAAAACAGAAAAGCAGCAAGTTGTGCACTGCGCAAATCATCGTCTCCTTGACTGAGTTCATTGAGAGTGAGCGAGTGCGATAGCTGCCTCACAGTGACCAAACTGGGACACGTCATAGTGCAGCTAACGAGGATGTATCCTATGCAACGAGCTATCTGATGCAACGGGTGCACCAGCTCAATCTGAGCCGCCGGATGCACAATAGAGGGACCAGATTGCATAAACATATGGGCTGCTAGTACATTTTACGTATTGCTCCTCAGAAATCGTCCATTTGCGCAATTGTTCTTCCCAAAGACAACATCTGTTTTATTGTCCTCCCGTCTCCTGTACCTGAGCGTGCCAGAGTGATTTAGATCGCGAGCTAGGGTTAGCGACTCACATCATCACATCTCATGTACCCTCCCCTCGGCTGCTCAACCTTCTGCACCCTCTATCTTGTAGTAGCTAGTTTCATTGCCGGTGAAGCACCAGCGCCCCTCCTCTGCCCTGAAATGGTCGTCCCTAGTTGAGTTTCCATAATTCCATTGCCACCCGCGAGCGCGTGAATGCAACACGGCTACACTATAGTTTTGAGGGACGTTGACGCAACAACTGCAAAGGAGTCGGCCATCTTCTACAGCTCCAGGATCTAGTGTGTGCTCTTTTTATTGTCCATGTACTATGGCCATGTATGGAACAATTTAATGTTTTTTTGTGGTTCAAGTGGATCTGTGTCATGCATAATCCCATATTGTTTGACCCGAGAGACTCGTTATGCTCCAGGAAATTTATGCTCAGGAAGTTGCAGAAATATATGTTTTGTTGTAGGAACAACCGGTTCAGAGTTTATGTTCTGCTTCAGGACTAATTGATGAGCCAGTTCAAGTTAAGACTAGTTTTCACCATGATGCATATCTTTGTTCTGTATTATAATTTGAGTTTCAGCCTTTTCCCTGACATGCTGCGGCGGGATGTTAATTGTATTGTGTTTAAGTAGTTCATCAAGGCTTGAACTGTCTGGTAGCAATTTAATCAAATTAGAATGTGTACTAAAGAAACTCTGCAAAATTTAAAGTTTTTTTTGTGTGGTGCAAAATTTAAAAGATAGTCAGTAACCTTACTGTCATGTACACAAAAGGGTTCGGACTTCGTATAAGAACATGCGAGATAATATATTTCATAAGGAAAACTTTGTTTCTAGACAATACGTAAAAGAATGCCATCTGCTATCAATTTTGACATTTTCAAGCTCCGTATTTCCTTACACATACATCAGTGTGCATTCCTATGGAAGCATTCAGACAATAGTATCTCTTTGCTTTAGCCAAATGAATGAGCACCATGCAGCTCCCCTGATCATCTGAAAAAGACCGACTTGATGCAGCTAGAACACTAGCTTGTACAACAAACGTGTTTTTTAGACGAAGGTTCGCGTCCCCTACTTCGTTAGGGTTTCGTTGTCCTCTGGCGGCGCAGCCGTTGAGAGTCTGCTTCTGCCTTTTGCAGCCGATCCCGCCGATCATCTCCGCCCGTCTCTGCCCCTACCTCGGATCTGATCCCTGGGAGGATGCGCGTGGAAGGTTGAGGTGGGTGTTGAAATTTGGAGCCTAGCTCGTCTAGGGTTAGGGTTTTGTGATCAGGATCGTCATGGCGACGCAGGAAGAACCAGGCAGAACCCGCCGGGGCAGGGAGCCTGTGGAAGAACTTCTGAGTCGTTTGGAGCTTCAGGAAGATGAGGAGGAACAATTTTTCTGGGAAGATGAATTTAAGGAGGAAAATATAGAGGCCAAGTGGCTTGCGATCGCGAAGGTGCATACCAATAAGGGGTTCAGCCCGTCTGCTCTATATGCTGATATGAGATCGGCCTGGAATCCAGCCAGAGAGGTCCGTTGGCGCAGGGTTGATGACAACCTGTTCACTGTATAGTTCGGTTGCTTGGGGGACTAGAACATGGCAATTCATAAGGGGCCATGGCTGTTTAGGAACCAGGGGGTCCTGATAAAGGAATATGATAGGTTCACGAAGCCGGAATCGGTAGTGCTGGATAAACTTGTGGTATGGGCAAGGATTCTGAAACTGCCGGATAATTACTTGTTTCCTGCAGCAATCAAAAGTATGTGTCGCAGGATGGGAAGGGTGCTAGAGGTTCAAACAACTCTGCCTGCTGGCTTTGTAGGGGAATTTGTGAGAGTTAGAGTTGAGCTTACGGTCTCGAAGAAGCTCATCAGATTTGTTTCAATTACGAAGAATGAGCAAACAGGTTTCTACCAAGTTCAATATGAGAAATTGCCCGATTTCTGCGGCAACTGTGGTCTAATGGGACATTGGTACGAGGAGTGTGGCACTGGGGAACATGATGTATCCAAGCTAGAGTGGGGTGATTTCCTTTTGGTTGACGGAGGAAGAGGCCGAGGTAGAGGCCGCGGTGCACGGAGGAACCCTGGATGCGTGAGAGGTGAAAGAGGGAGAGATGAACCTACTTTTGGACCTGGACGTGGCCGAGGAACCCCTCCTTTTGCTTCAGCGGGGAGGGATGCCATCCAGAGTTGGCGTCATAATGCACTGTTCAATCTGATTCCTTCTCATATGGAATCGGGGCAAGGGTCGGGACAGGAAACGGAGGAACAAGACATGCGCCAGGTCCAAGTTTTGGGGAAGCGGATAGCAGTTGATACTCAACAGGTACTGTTGGACGGGCCTAACACTTTGGCGTTAGCCCCAAATACAGCTAAAACATCAAGTGTGGCAGCGATAGTTGATCAGTTTGAAGGAGAAACAATGTCAGGGATTACTATGGAGGCTGCAAGCACGCCTCAGAAGAATGCAAACAGGAAGAAATATAAAGGAGTTGATGGAGAAGCAATAGACAGTTCGGTAGGGCAGCAAACCAATGAGATATCGGCATCCTCCCGAGAGGGGGATGACCGGACACAATGAAAATATTGTCAAGGAACTGTCGGGGTCTTGGAAACGCCCCAACAGTGCGTGCCCTACTGGATGTCCAGCGAAGATGTTCCCCTAACATGGTGTTTTTGTCGGAGACCCACCTTGATAGCTATCCGGCAGAATGTTTAAGGAGGAGGATGAAGATGGACCAGAAACTTGTGTGCACGAGTAATGGAAGAAGTGGTGGTTTAGTTCTTTTTTGGAATAATCATATCAATGTACGTAGGATTTCCCTAGATACTATGTTCATTGATGTAATAAAGGAAGATAATAATAACAATCCAGTTTGGCGTTTGACGGAGATGTATGGTGAATTTAGATGGGAGAATAAGCATCTGACCTGGTCACGTATGCGGCAACTCCATCAGAGTCAGAATTTGCCGTGGCTCTTGATTGGCGACCTCAATGAAATCCAGTTTCTTCATGAGAAGGAGGGAGGCAATCCACGTCCGGCACAATATATGCAGGCTTTTCAAGAAGCAATTGATGCTTGTGATTTACATGATATGGGCTTCATCGGGGACCCGTTCACATGGAGACGTGGAAGAATAAGGGAAAGACTAGACAGAGGCCTGGTAAATGATGCATGGGAGAACTTGTTTACTAATGCAGCGTTGCAGAACTTGGAATTTAACCACTCTGATCACAGACCCCTTCTTGTGGATACAGAGTTCTATACACACCCAACCACCGGACAGAACAGCATGCAAGTAAAATGTTTTGAGGCACAATGGTTGAGGGAGAGGAGTTTTGAGGAGATGGTGACGGTGGCGTGGAATGAGGTTATAGCCGATCCAACTGTAACGAATATTTATGACAAGCTGAATAAAATGCATAACCAGTTCCACGACTGGGATCAAAGAGTTCTCAAAAGGCCAAAAAAGCGTCTGCGTAAAGCACAACGAGATCTTGAAAGAGTTATGGCGGGACCTATGGATGATGAGAATGAAGAAAAGAGAAGAGAATTAACTGAACTCATCGAGTATTTACTGGAATTGGAAGAGATCCAAGTGAGGCAACAGTGCAGAGCAACTTGGCTAAAAGCTGGCGACCGCAACACTGCTTTTTTTCAGGCTTTCGCTTCGGCGAGGCGGAAAAGGAATTTTATCAAGAGACTAAGGAGTGAGGCTGGGGATTGGCTGGAAGGTACTGATGATTTAAATGCCCATATCCTAAACTACTTTTCTCATCTTTTCTCCTCTAAAGTTCAGCAAACTAATCCGGTGATCATGGAGAGAGTTCAGCGGAAGGTGTCAGACTAGATGAATAATGTCCTCATGGCCCCATATACATTGGAGGATGTGAAGAAAGCGATCTCTAGTATTGGAGATATAAAAGCACCCGGGCCTGATGGTTTGCACGCAATATTCTTCAAAAAATATTGGCATATTAATTGGTGACGAGATCACTCAAGAGGTTTTGATGGCCATTAACTCGAGGAAAATTCCAGCAAATTGGAACGACACAACAATTGTGATGATCCCCAAAACTGATGCTCCGGAGCTGGTAACGCAATTCAGACCCATTAGTCTTTGCAATGTCCTCTACAAAATAATCTCGAAAATGTTAGCTCTACGTCTGAAAAGTATACTTCCTGATATCATTTCTCCTACTCAAAGCGCCTTTGTTCCTGGAAGAATTGTCACAGATAATATCTTGATAGCATATGAGTGTGTGCATAAGATTAAGAATAAAAGGACAGGACAAACCGGGTTGTGTGCAGTAAAACTCGATATGTATAAAGCCTATGACAGAGTGGAGTGGTCGTTTTTGCATGATATGATGATCAAATTGGGATTTCATGAACAGTGGGTAGAATTGATTATGGAATGTGTGAGATCAGTTAGTTATAAAGTGAGATTTAACTCACAAGAAACAGATGTTTTTAACCCTACAAGGGGAATCAGACAGGGGGATCCCCTATCCCCTTACTTGTTCCTCATTTGTGCAGAGGGTCTTTCCAGTCTATTGCAGTATGAAGAAGAAGCTGGTGGCATAGAAGGGATTAGAGTGTGCAGAAATGCACCATCAGTATCACACCTCTTATTCGCTGATGATTCTCTAATTCTCATGAAGGCAGACACGCTTAATGCAGCTTCCTTACAGCATGTTCTGGAGACTTACTGCCAAAGCTCGGGGCAAATGGTGAGTTTTGCTAAATCGAGTGTTTTCTTTAGTCCTAATACTTCTGCTGTCACTAGGGCTGAAATATGTCAGGAGCTTCACATTGATACAGAGGCACTTTCTGATAAATACCTGGGCCTTCCCGCATGGTGGGAGCGGATAGAGGTGACTGCTTTAAGCACTTTATTGAGAGGATCAAAGAGAGGCTCAGAGGTTGGATGGAGAAACAGTTATCCACTGGAGGTAAGGAGATCCTATTGAAATCTGTGGCACAAGCAATTCCGGTGTTTGCTATGTCAGTCTTCTGCTTATCCAAAGGAATATGTAAAGAGATTACTGATTTAATTTCCCAATTTTGGTGGGGTGATGATGAGGAACATAAGAGAATGCATTGGTATTCGTGGTGGAAACTTTGCTATCCGAAGAGTGAAGGGGGCATGGGATTCCGAGACCTATACTCATTTAACCTAGCAATTCTTTCAAAGCAATGCTGGAGGTTGCTTAACAATCCGGATTCTTTATGTGCGAAGGTATTGAAGGCGAAATACTTCCCCAATGGTAGTTTAATTCAAGCCACTTTAAAGAATGGTGCCTCATTTACTTGGCAGAGTATTATGAAGGGTTTGGAGACGTTCAAATTGGGGTATATCTGGCGTATTGGGTCGGGGGAGAAAGTGAATATCTGGAATGATCCATGGGTTCCAAGCAGTGCAAATAGAAGGGTGATCACGCCGCGGGGTCATGCTATCTTGTCTATAGTTGGCGAACTCATCGACCCCATCAATGGGAACTGGGACGAGGATCTGATTAGGACTATCTTTAATCCTGTCGATGTCCGAAGGATACTAGAAATACCGCTGAATCACAATGCTTTTCAAGATTTCATAGCTTGGCATCCGGACCAAAGAGCCATCTTCTCGGTACGATCAGCTTACCATACTCAATGGATTCGGACTTTCAGGACACATGCAATTGCATTAGGGCATCCAGGGAGGTCAAACACACCACCAGTTTGGAGTATTCTATGGAAACTTCAAATTCCACGTAAAGTTCAAATTTTCTGCTGGCGGGCACTACATGGAATCCTACCCTTAAAGTCCATCATCGCCAACAGGCATGTTAGCGTACAGGGTGCTTGTCCCATATGTCACAATGCGGCCGAAGATGTGAGGCACCTTTTGTTTGATTGTTCCCATGCTATGGAGATGTGGTCTCGGCTGGGAATCCTGGATATCATCAATGAAGCGAAAAGGGTTGATCGATCGGGGTCAATCATACTAGAACACATCCTGGTCGGCCCACCGAGACAAGTGCCCATCAAACCGAATTTGTATGTGAAACAAATCATAGCAGTGGGAGGATGGTACCTGTGGTGGATACGACGCCAGTACACTCATAATGGTAATCCTCCACCAGCATTCAAATGGCCTATATCGGTCCTTGCTATCTCTAATAATTTCGACCAGGCAAATGCGAAAAAAACTGGTTCAGTGCAAGAAAGATGGGAGAAGCCGGAGCCTAGATTTGTCAAACTAAATGTTGATGCAGCGTTTTACATCGAAGAAGGAGTGGGAGCAACTGCTGCGGTTATCAAAGATGTGAATGGATCGTTTCTTGCAGCCCAATGTATCTATATCCCAGTGGCATCAAGTGTGGTCACGACGGAAGCACTGGCAATGCGGGATGGCCTAAGGTTTGCAAACTCGTTAGGCTTCCCACGAGTAGAGGCGGAATCTGACTCTTTAACAGTGATTGATTCCTGCGGTGGCCAAGCAAGATGGTGCGTGTCGGTGTCAAAACCGGCGGATCTCGGGTAGGGGGTCCCGAACTGTGCGTCTAGGCAGATGGTAACAGGAGACGAGGGACACGATGTTTTTACCCAGGTTCGGGCCCTCTTGATGGAGGTAAAACCCTACGTCCTGCTTGATTAATATTGATGATGTGAGTTACAAGAGTAGATCTACCACGAGATCAAGGAGGCTAAACCCTAGAAGCTAGCCTATGGTATGATTGTTGTTCGTCCTATGGACTAAAGCCATCCGGTTTATATAGACACCGGAGAGGGCTAGGGTTACACAGAGTCGGTTACAATGGTAGGAGATCTACATATCCGTATCGCCAAGCTTGCCTTCCATGCCAAGGAAAGTCCCATCCGGACATGGGACGAAGTCTTCAATCTTGTATCTTCATAGTCTTGGAGTCCGGCCGATGATGATAGTTCGGCTATCCGGACACCCCCTAGTTCGGGACTCCCTTAGTAGCCCCCGAACTAGGCTTCAATAACGACGAATCCGGCGCATATGTTGTCTTCGGCGTTTGCAAGGCGGGTTCTTCTTCATGCTCCATGTGTTTGCCGGATAGTGTCCGGTTGCTTCATAAATGCTGCGCTCCTTGGCTTCCGTGTCCAATAATGGTCTTCTTCCACGCGTCGCACGAATGCAAAAAGCCAGGGTATTTTTATGTTTTACCCCCTAGCTGCGCAAATAAGCTGCCTATAAGGGAGGCGAGGATCCAGATCCAAATCACATCATCCTCCTTCTGCAAGCATTCACCGAGGCGCATCTGACACCAACCCCATTCCAACATGGACAGTCGACGCGGCTCCTCTTCTCGCACTCCCAGCCCTAAGCCAAGAGATTGGAGGAGATTCTCAGTCCCGCACAGCGAGTTAGTGACGCTCCAAGCAGAGGGATATCTTCCCCCGGCCTTCATGCTTCCGGTTCAACCCGGACCGGCCACCTACAAAGGTGGGAAGCATGCGGAGAGCGCCCCCAATCCCTCCAAAGGAGAGCGGGTGTGCTTCGTCTCCTACTTAATAAGGGGACTCGGATTTCCTATACATCCGTTTCTCCGGGGGCTCCTGGAGTTCTACAGACTCCAGCTTCATCACCTTACACCTGCCTCCATTTTGCACATTGCTGGCTTCGTAGCTCTGTGTGAGCTGTTCTTGGGCATTGAGCCCCATTTTGCGCTGTGGAAGAGGCTGTTTTGCCTCGTACCCCGCTCTCACGAGGGGTCGATATATCAAGTCGGCGGAGCCGAAATATGGCGCATCGCCGGGACCGGATACCTGTCCGGGACCCTGAAGAAGGCGTCCGAAGATTGGCCTTCGGAGTGGTTTTATATGGAGGACGCTCCGCTGCCGGATCCAGTCCGGATCGGCCTTCTGGAGTTCAGCAACGCTCCCCTGAAGAAACGCCTAAGTTGGCGCCCACGGAGCCCTCGACGAGAAGATGATAGTAGCGTCCATTACTTGATGGGCCGGATACGGCTGCTAGCCCATTCCGGATTAACCATGATCGGAGTCATGGCCACATGCATTATGCGTGGGGTGCAGCCACTCCAATATAGGGGCCACCCCATGTGGGACTTCAACGGAGACGATGACGCCACCCGTCACGGTCACAAGGGACCTGGCTCGACCGACGATCTGGTGAAGATCCTGTCCGGCTTGTACAAGGGGAAGAAGGAGGAGTTCCTCCGCATGAATCCTCTGAACGGATTTTCCATGAACAACCCTCGGAGCTGGGTAAGCGGTCGCATGCATATCTGAACCGTGCCTTTAAAGGCAATTGTCTCATTGTATGATTTTGACACAGGAACTGCGTCGGGATGTGGAGGGCATAAAAAGCCCAGCCCCACAACCCGAAGACCCAGAAAGGTCCCTCGATCCGTCCTCCGAAGAGGATCCGGACTTAGCGGTGGAATTGATCGACGGGGTGTACCACCAGCTCAGCATAGATAATGCTTTAGTCGCCATTATGGCTGACTACCCCGGTTTGTGTCCGGCTTCCCCAGTGAGTACGACCGAAGTCCTGTCTCTGTTACTTCTTTAATGCTTTAGTTCTGACCACCGTGCTTCAATGGTGCTCGGCAGGAAGCGCCTTTACGGCAGGAAGTCGAGCCCGCGGCGACCGGCCAACAAGGGTCAGTCCGGCCCAGCAGGCGGAAGAGGAGTGCAACGCGAACTGAAACGTCGCCGCAACGGTACGGAGCACCGCTGTTTTTTAAGGGAAGGATTCCCAGGAGGTATATTAATGCTCATAACCTTTCCAGAAAGAGCGCTCGCCAGACAGTGTCCGGAGAGGTTGCCAATCAAGCCTCCGCCAGCCATGCTCCAACGCACGGCCCGGAAGGGGAGGCGAATACAAGGCATGAATCGGACGCTCCTCCAACGGAGGATGCCGATAGGCTGTCCGCCACCCGGTCTGAGGTGGAGAGCGCCATGAATCACAGGCATCGCCGGACAGTTCTTCGTGACGCGTGTTTCTCTCCAGAGGCGTTAAATGCCTTTGATGCGGGAAACGCGCACCTCCGTGCCGCTCAAGATGGGTTAACCAGAGCCACGGAGCAGTATGTGAAAGACATACGTGTAAGTAATTTTAATAGTTATATATGCCAGTAGCCCCCGAGACTTAAAATGGTTAAAATAACTGATTTAAGGATCAATTTTTATGCAGGATCTTACGGAGAAGAATACCCATCTGTCCCAGGAGCTCCAAGAGTGCAAGGCCCAACTTGAGGCCGCACTGGCCGCCACAGGGGGAGCCACAGAGACCCCCGCTGGTAAGACGTACTTTGAAAAGATAATTAATTAACAAAGTGCGGTGTGAATCTGACAATAATATTGCAGAGGGCGCCGGACTAGATCCGGACAGCTACTGCGTCAGCTACTGCGTCAGCTAAAGGCTGGCAAGAGGGTGCTTATGAAGGTGCAGCAGGAGACAAACAAGCTCCAAGATGCCCACACCCAGCTAGGAGAAGAGCTGAAAGGTGTTCGGGCCCAGCTGTCTGGCTCCTTGAAGGAGAATCAGCGACTTCGTCGCAGCATTTATAGTAAGTGCTTGAGCAAATTCCTTTGAAAAGAAGAATTCGGCGAGGAAGTCGTTTGATAGAAATATGTCTTTAGGTGTGCTCATAGGTCGCCCTGCGGAGGAAATGCCTGGGTTAACAGGTGACCAACTTCCCGAGCTGGCGCAATTGTTCGAACGTGTCCGGCAGGCGATGAGTGGCGTCGTTCAGGCTTTATGGACATCCGTCTCCCTATCTGAGGGCCTTGGTGAGCTTGCTGAGAAGCTCCAGGGAGCACGGCGACGCCTCCGTTTGTGGAAGATATCGGCCTGCCGTCAGGGCGCCAGGGAGGCCTGGGCCATGGTGAAGACGCGCTACCCGAAGGCTGACCCAAACCACATGGCCGAGGTCGGACCTGCGGGGCCTGATGGGAAGGAGATCCCTGTGAGCTTGATGTATGGCCAAGTAGAACTGGCCGCGAAATATTCCCAACAGGACTGTAAATTAGACAGCCTGTTAGATGGGATTGAGGAGGAGTACAATCAGTCGGTTTGACGATTGAATTTGAAATGACATGTAAGATGCCTTCTAGCCGGATTGTAGATCGTTTGTCTTTGCGGACCGTTTCGCTTCAACCTCGGGACCCAACAGTCTGGAGTGTGTTCGAATACCCCTACGGTTATAAAAGAACCGGGGCATGCATGGAGACAAGGCGTCGGGGTCATAATTGCTTTATCAGACAAGTGCCCAACTAGTTATGTTATATTACATGGTTAGTAAGAAACATCTTCCAGGGAGAATAGTTCCGTTAAGGGTTCCTTTCCCTGGGAGGCATGCCCTAAGGTGCAATGCCGGACTGCGAAAATAGCAGAAAAAGCATATGGGGGCTTATAAATAAGTAATAAATCATCTTTCAAGTCACCGACCGAATATTCTCTTAAGAACGCTAGCTTTCGGCTTCACCCAGTCTGAGGTACACATCTGGCTGACCCGGGAGTAACAATCGCAGAGGTGCTCCCTTTACCTCCTAGCCGAACAATCGGGAACGTAGGGGTAAGCACAGGAGCCAGGCAACCCAGTTTGGCCAAAACTTAAGTCATATCGATGCATATAATGGTGAATAAAAGGTACATGCGGAAGTATGACACATGTATTGGGCGTGAAGCCCATATTAATAAGCTTCTGGTAAAGATGCCCCCAGGTATAATGAGTGCTAGGAGCACATCAAGTTTGTGCGAACAAAGCGCAAATCAGCCTATAAAAGGTAATGAAAAAGTGGGAAGAAGGAGGGGGACAAGAGACAGTAAAAAATATAAAAAGGTGGACGGGGGAGTGAGACGAACTCTGAGTCCGGTGTTTAGGCGTAGAATCTTCGGAGACGGGCTGCGTTCCATGGGTTCGGCTCGAGTCGGTTGTCAGATGCTTTACGTAGACGGTATGCTCCGCCGGTCAGGACTTGGTCGATGATGAAGGCACCTTCCCACTTGGGCTTAAGTTTGTCCTTTTTCTTGTCCGGTAGGCGTAGAACTAGTTCGCCGACATTGTAAGTTTTGGCCCGTACTTCTCTGCTTTGATATCTTCGAGCCTGTTGCTGATAGAATGCGGAACGAGCCTTTGCCACGTCCCGCTCCTCCTCTAAGGCGTCCAAACTGTCCTGCCGATCCAACTCGGCTTCTCTTTCTTCGTACATGCGGACACGAGGTGAGTCATGAATTATATCGCAAGGCAGAACTGCCTCTGTGCCGTACACCATGAAAAATGGTGTGAATCCAGTAGTTCGGTTTGGCGTGGTCCGCAGCCCCCAGAGTACGGAGTCGAGCTCCTCTACCCAGTGCGTGTTAGATTCCTTGAGGGACCGCACTAGTCTGGGTTTGATGCCACTCATGATTAGACCATTTGCTCGCTCGACTTGACCGTTAGTTTGGGGGTGATAGACTGAAGCGTAATCGAGCTTGATGCCCATGTTTTTGCACCAGAGTTTAACCTCGTCGGCAATGAAGTTCGTGCTGTTATTAGTGATGATGCTGTGGGGGACGCCGAAACGGTGTACTACCCCGGATAGGAAGTCTATCACCGGTCCGGATTCTGCCGTTTTAACCGGCTTGGCCTCAATCCATTTGGTGAATTTGTCCATCGTGACCAATAAGTATTTGTGCTTGTGGGTTCCCCCTTTAAGGGGTCCAACCATGTCAAGCCCCCAGACCGCGAACGGCCAGGTAATGGGTATAGTTTTGAGGGCGGTGGGTGGCATGTGGCTCTGATTAGCAAAGAGCTGGCAACCGATGCATCGTTGGACTAAGTCCTGAGCATCCGCCAGGGCTGTGGGCCAATAAAATCCTGTACGGAAGGCCTTACCTATGAGTGCCCGGGCTGCAGCATGGTGCCCGCCGAGTCCGGCGTGAATTTCAGCCAGGAGATTCCGCCCCTCCTCTTCGGAGATACACCTTTGAAGGACTCCGGTTGTGCTTTTCTTATAAAGTTCTCCCTCATGGACCTTGTAGGCTTTAGATTGCCGAACTATGCAGCGGGCCTCATTTTGGTCTTCAGGAAGTTCCTACCGAATTAAGTAGGCTAGGAATGGTTCTATCCATGGGGCAATTACTGCCATTATTTCGTGAGCTGAGGGTGTTATTTCGTTGGCTGAGCCGCCGATTGTGTCAGAATGGTCTGAGTTCGGTGATGCAGCTAGCTCCGGATTGTGATTTCCGGACTCCTCTTCCCATAACACGGATGGCTTGAAGAGCCGTTCCAGGAAGATGTTTGGAGGGATGGCGTCTCGTTTCGCACCGATGCGTGCTAACACGTCTGCTGCCTGGTTATTATCCCGAGCTACATGGTGGAATTCGAGTCCTTCGAACCGAGCTAACATTTTTAGGACGGCGTTGCGGTAAGCTGCCATTTTTGGATCTTTGGCATCAAAGTCTCCATTTACTTGGGATATTGCGAGGTTTGAATCCCCGCGCACCTCTAGGCATTGAATGCCCATGGAGATTGCCATCCGGAGGCCATGTAGAAGGGCCTCGTATTCGGCTGCGTTATTGGAGTCTATGTACATTATTTGAAGTACGTATTGGATTGTGTCTCCAGTTGGGGACGTCAGAACGACGCCAGCCCCCAAGCCAGCCAACATTTTGGATCCGTCGAAATGCATGATCCAATTGGAGTATGCGCCGTACTCTTTAGGGAGTTCGGCTTCGGTCCATTCGGCGACAAAGTCGGCCAGAACCTGCGATTTTATAGCTCCCCGTGGTTTATAGGTTATGTCAAATGGTAAGAGCTCAATAGCCCATTTTGCAATCCTGCCCGTTGCGTCGCGATTGTTGATAATATCGTTCAGAGGTACTTCGGAGGCCACCGTTATGGAACGCTCTTGAAAGTAGTGTCGCAGCTTTCGGGATGCCATGAACACCGCATATGCTATCTTTTGATAATGTGGGTACCGGGACTTGCATGGAGTTAGAACAGTGGATACGTAGTACACTGGTTTTTGAAGAGGGAATCTGTGCCCTTCTGTCTCTCGCTCGACGACGAGTACCGCGCTGACAACTTGATGTGTTGCTGTGATATATAATAACATAGGTTCGCCCAGGTTGGGCGCGGCCAGGACCGGATTTGTTGCCAGTATGGCCTTTATTTCTTCGAGTCCGGCTGTGGCAGCATCCATCCATTCGAAATGTTTGGTGCGCCGAAGGAGGCGGTAGAGGGGCAGAGCCTTTTCTCCCAAACGGGAGATGAAGCGGCTTAAGGCCGCTACGCATCCGGTTAGTTTTTGTATTTGCTTGAGGTCTTTTGGAATATCCAATTGTGACAGAGCTCGGATTTTGGCCGGGTTTGCTTCAATTCCTCTACCGGATACGATGAAGTCCAAGAGCTTTCCGGCTGGTACGCCGAACACGCATTTTTCCGGATTGAGCTTAATGTCATATGCTCGGAGGTTGTCGAATGTCACCCTCAAGTCTTCTACTAGAGTTTCGACGTGTTTGGTCTTGACGACCACATCGTCTACGTATGCCTCTACTGTTTTGCCTATCTGGGTAGCCAGACATGTTTGAATCATGCGCTGATATGTTGCGCCGGCGTTTTTGAGTCCGAAGGGCATTGTGTTGAAGCAGAATGGCCCATATGGAGTAATGAATGCCGTTGCGGCCTGGTCTTTCTCCGCCATCTTGATTTGATGATATCCGGAGTATGCATCAAGGAAGCACAATGAATCGTGCCCTGCGGTAGCATCGATGATTTGGTCGATGCGAGGGAGGGGGAAAGGGTCCTTTGGACAGGCCTTGTTAAGGTCTATAAAATCAACGCAGAGGCACCAGGATTTGTCCTTTTTTGGTACCATTACTAGATTGGCTAGCCAGTCCGGATGTTTTATATCTCTGATGAATCCGGCTTCTAAGAGTTTGGCTAGCTCTTCTCCCATTGCCTGTCTTTTGGGTTCGGAAAATCGCCGAAGAGCTTGTTTGACCGGCTTGAATCCTTTTAGGATGTTTAGGCTGTGCTCTGCCAGCCTGCGTGGGATTCCTGGCATGTCTGAAGGGTGCCAGGCAAAAATGTCCCAATTTTCCCGACGGAATTCTCGTAGTGCGGCTTCGACATCAGGACTTAATTGTGCCCCAATGGAGGCCGTCTTTGTGGGGTCCGTTGGATGGACCTGAAATTTGACTATTTCGTTTGCTGGTTTAAAAGAGGTGGACTTGGACCTCTTATCGAGTATCACATCGTCCCTATCCACCGTGGAGCGCAGCGTAGTTAGTTCCTCTGCCGCTAGGGCTTCGGACAATGCCTCTAGGGCCAGTGCGGCTGTCTTATTTTCAGCGCGGAGTGCTGTATCTGGATCGCTGGCAAGAGTGATTATCCCATTGGGTCCGGGCATTTTGAGCTTCATGTACCCGTAGTGGGGTATATCTTGGAAGATTGTGAATGCCTCTCGCCCTAACAAAGCGTGATATCTGCTGCCGAATGGGGCCACTTGGAACGTGACCTCCTCGGACCTGTAATTGTCCGGTGAGCCGAACACTACATCTAGTGTGATTTTTCCCGTGCAGCGTACTTCTCGACTAGGGATTATCCCTCTGAAGGTTGTGCTGCTTCGCTCGATGCGGCTCCAGTCAATATCCATTTTTTGAAGGGTTTCCTCGTAGATGAGGTTTAATCTGCTGCCGCCATCCATGAGTACCTTGGTAAGGCGAAAGCCGTCCACTATCGGACTGAGGACCAATGCGGCTGGTGCTCTAGCTGTTCGGAATTTAGGTTCGTCGCTGGCGTTGAAGGTGATAGCCGTGTTACTCCATGGATTTGCTGTTGCTACTTGGTAGACTTCGGCGAGGCCGCGGATTGTTCGTTTTCGCATGTAATTTGATGCAAAAGTCTCGAAGACTGTTAATACCGTACCGGTACTGCTGGGCTGTTTGCCCGGGGCTAAAAAGCCTTCGCCACTTTTGGCCACCTGCCGTAGTATCCAACATGCTCGAAGGCTGTGTGTTGGAGTGGCGCCCTCCGTACTGTGGATTTTGCAGGGTCCATTGAGCCAGCCCTCCAGTACGGTTCCTTGCCCTTTAGGGGGTCTTTGCTTTTTGGTTTTTAACCCGGGTGCTTGAGTATGGCGCACCCTTTTACTTCGGACTAGGGTTGTGGTCAAGGCCGGACTGTCCCAAAACCTAGTTTCGATGTTCCTGGCACTCTCTACCGCACAGTATTTTTGTACGATAGTCGCTAGGTCGATGAAGCATGTAACTTCGCGACGACTTGTGGCGTTCATAATTTCCTTGTCCGTGCAATTGTTGCAGAAAATTGAAATCGCGCTTTCTTCGCAGCAGTCCTTTATCCTGTTCATAACCAGGAGGAATCTAGCCCAGTAATGATGTACTGTTTCATCGGGCTCTTGCCGTATTCGAGATAGATCGCTTATGTTTGGGTGGGCGGGTGGAATCAAGTTCGGAACCCCGCCCGATCTGAGGCTCAAAGGCCAAGAAGTTTCCGGATTTGGAAGCTTGACTTGCTGGATGCTTTCCAACGAATCTAGTCCAATGCCTGACTCTAAGTTCAGTATTTGATTAGCGTCCGTCCCTTCGCGGGAATCCTGCTTGGAGGGATCGGGAATCCGGACATAGTTGGTTTTCAACGTAGAAGAAGGGTTGCCGCATTGTTCCTCTACCACGACAACATGGTGGGTGGCCTGAGGAGAGTTAATCTCTCTCAGGTCGGGTTTAAGCCTAATCTGATCGTAGTCTGTGGTGACTCCCAGGGCGGCGATGCGATCCAAGAGCTCGTTCACAGAGGAGAGCTCGATCGGATCTAACTGCTCGGTGAATTCCGGGCTGACGTGAAGATCGCTTTTGATGACCTGAGAGGTCATCGTCGGAGCGGTGGCCGAACAGGCGGTCAAAAGAAAACCACCTAGCCGGACAGTTTGGCCGGCGGCCAAAGCTCTCTTGACGACGGTACCGTCTTTAAAGACGGGAGAAGGCATCCTTCCTCATCGCGATGACACAGAGGAACTCTCAATGAAAGCACCAATGTCCGTGTCAAAATCGGCGGATCTCGGATAGGGGGTCCCGAACTGTGCGTCTAGGCGGATGGTAACAGGAGACGAGGGACACGATGTTTTTACCCAGGTTCGGGCCCTCTTGATGGAGGTAAAACCCTACGTCCTGCTTGATTAATATTGATGATGTGAGTTACAAGAGTAGATCTACCACGAGATCAAGGAGGCTAAACCCTAGAAGCTAGCCTATGGTATGATTGTTGTTCGTCCTATGGACTAAAGCCATCCGGTTTATATAGACACCGGAGAGGGCTAGGGTTACACAGAGTCGGTTACAATGGTAGAAGATCTACATATCCGTATCGCCAAGCTTGCCTTCCACGCCAAGGAAAGTCCCATCCGGACACGGGACGAAGTCTTCAATCTTGTATCTTCATAGTCTTGGAGTCCGGCCGATGATGATAGTTCGACTATCCGGACACCCCCTAGTCCGGGACTCCCTCAGTGGGATAAAGCTGCTGCTATCTTCGCGGAGTGTGTCGATGTTTCGACTTTGATTGGGAAGGTCAAATTTAAGCATTGTCCTCGTAATGCAAATAAAGCGGCTCATGTGCTAGCTAAACATAGTTATTGTAATAAAATCTCTAGATTTTGGACGGATGAGCCCCCGGGTTGTCTGGTTTCAAACCTTGTGGACGATGTAATTCCTTTTTAATCCAATAAAGCTAGCCATGATGGCCTTCCCTAAAAAAACATGTTTTTTTAGACGAGCCTGTAGCTAAACATGCAGACGATACATGAAAATCACGACAATCATCAATTTTCAGATGCATATGGAACATGAGAGATCTCTGTTGGAAATCCACCCTCAGGATCGATCACATAATCAAGCTGCAGCTCAACTGGTCGTATACGCGCAACTCGCCTTGACGTATAAGAACGTAGCTGTAGCACTTGATATCGCACCGGCGCTCACGCAAACACCGGGACCAGAACACACGCACGCGAACGCAGCAATATGAAGATGTCGTGCCTCGAAATAATCTTTATTGCTTTTCTCGTTTTCTTTTCTCTGTGGTTTTCTATACTCAAGGTGTTATAAAACTCACGACCGTACCCACGTATATATACGTGAGTTTCACCGACCAACTAGACCAAACCGTACAAGGACACCTATTGCGAATCAACCTATGGTTGAGATGGTTAGGTGGACAGTGGTATCCCCAACCCACCAGGGTTCAAATCCTGGTGCTTGCATTATTCCTGGATTTATTTCAGAATTTCCGGCGATGCGCTTTCAGTGGGAGGAGACGTTCCCGTCGACGACGAGGCGCCTAATAGGGGTAGGGTGTGCATGTGTGCGTTCATAGGGATGAGTGTATGCTCGTGTATATGAGCCCTTGTGTCTGTACTGATGTTGTTTGGATTACCCAACATTCACCCCCTAATCCAAACATTTGACTTTTTACTCGAAGAGACACGCAGACGACCTTCTGATCATCTTGTCATGCCGATTGCCTCCGGTAACGCGACTTACCGGACAACAAATTCTCTTTTATTCGCTATGATGATCACCACTTCATCACCATCTTTTTCATGCCGACTTGCAAACTGAAATCAACGATTACCTGGTCTACCAGCCACGCTGCCACATCTTAGCATGCTACATGCAGACTAAACGCATAGTCTTATGCAGGAACTCGACTTAACTGGTGCGCGTCCATCTTCACATTGATCTTCATCTTCTCGTCGGTTGCTTCTGCACGGGGAGACACACCTATTCACCCGCCACATCTTCAATCTTTCTCATTGTCGCCGATGCCACATCTTATCAAACGACACCTCCTGTCCAGCGGCAACACAACTTGCCATATACATGCAACTTATCTCCACTGTATATGAACTCGCCGGAACTCACGACCACGAACGGAAACGCAAGACACACATTCCTTTTTCCGCCCGCGCTCGCTTACAATTCTCCTCCGCCAGTGATGCATCTCAACTGCAGCAGAAGACTCGTACACCTGAGCTCTTGGACGCACCTTACAAGAACTCATATGCAGACCTTGATGACGGCTCGCAACATCGCCATCTCCACCTTGCACCCTCCAACGATGATCTCGATGATTTTCTCGGTGTCGCAACTTCGGCACCTTCATAACCATCAACCATCACCAACGCCTTGCCGACGACAACCCTGACGCCCTCCTCCAGGTCGTTCCATCGAACAACGGTCACCCGTCGCCTCGCTTGCGACAGCGTCATCGCCGCCTCCTCGTCGTCACTCCGGCGAACGACAATCAGCCCAATCCTCCACGCCGTTGCACCCCAACGACTAAATCGCCAGCTCCTCCTCGTCGCTACACCGGCGACTGTATTGCCCGCCCCGAGGCACTACTAGGGTCGCCACCCCGAGGCAAGCGCAGCTTCACCTCGACCTTGCTCTAGATACCAATTGTTGAAAATCCACCCTCAGGATCGATCACATAATCAAGCTGCAGCTCAACTGGTCGTATACGCACAACTCGCCTTGACGTATAAGAACTAGCTGTAGCACTTGATATCGCACCGGCGCTCACGCAAACACCGGGACCAGAACACACACACGCGAACGCAGCAACACGAAGATGCCGTGCCTCGAAATAATCTTTATTGCTTTTCTCGTTTTCTTTTCTCTGTGGTTTTCTATACTCAAGGTGTTACAAAACTCACGACCGTACCCACTTATATATATACACGTGAGTTTCACCGACCAACTAGACCAAACCGTACAAGGACACCTATTACTTTCCTAACTACTCTCGGTGCACACACCAGGTACAAATCCAAACCGGACTCTCCTAATCCAACTTTGACTAGGACACGCACAAGTACTGAATCGGAGACAAACTTACGTGACTATTCCTAACACAACTCCAACTACTACTACCCAGCAGCCTAATCGCCGGCCACCTTGATCACGATTAACCTAAACTAACTGATGCTGTTTGGATTACCCAACAATCTCCAAAATAACAAGTAGAACATGGCTGGATAAGATTAAACTTTGTGCTGTAGAGAATGTCAGTAACATTCCTGAGCTTACTCATCTATAAAAAAACTTATCGATACTTGTCGTTGCTTCACTCCTGCAATCTAATATAATGTGTTACAGGAAATTCAAAAAGAAGACAAGTATGGCAGATCTGAAAATGTTATGGGTCAACTCAAGAATTGCCTAATCAAATCAAGTGTCTAATAGTCCACCTGTACTTAGTATGCTGCTAGTACATATATATGGATTCAATTTACGTGCATTGTGGCATATACATTAACTATTGCTCAAATATTTGGCATCATACTGAGCTGTACCATGTTTCGACTAAACCATACTGCGACAGCGACAACAGTTTCGGAGCAGAGCAGAGGAGGGGCGTGTGCTTCAGAGGCGCCGGAAGTAGGTACAGAAGAGAGGGGAGAAAGTTGAGTGGGCCAAGAGAGCGGGCGATGGAAGCTCCACCCGGCATGACCTTCTCCCTTGGGCTCGCCGGCGGCAATGGAAGCTCCACCGGGGACGACCGTTTCAGAGAAGAGGAGGGGCTCTGGTGCTTCACCGGCAACGGAACTAGGTACAAGTGAGAGAACCCTACTCGCGATCTGAATCGCCCTGGCACGCTCAGGTACAGGAGATGAAGACGAGATGCCAAGGAAAGAGACGATGTCTTGGAGGATGACTGTTTGCGCAAATGGGCGATTCTGAGGAGCAATATGTAAAATGTACCAGCAGCCTATATGTTTATGCAATCTGGTCTCTCTATTGTGCATCCGGCGGCTCAGATTGTGCTGGTGCACCCGTAGCATCAGATGGCCCGTTGCACACGATACATCCTCCGCAGACCGCAGCTAACTATACTGCTGAGCAGCTCTGGATTAGAAGGGGGTAGCTTGGTGTTGGAAAGTGTGGCTGAGCAGCTCTGGATTTTTCTTTTTTCCTTTGAGGATAGTCCTGATGGTTGTGTTCTGGGGATGAACTGATGGGTTACTGCTATGCTACTACTCATATAATATTTTATTATCGATATCAAGATATTATAGGTCCTGATATTACTCACATAGTGTGGTTGTGATCTACCATTGCCAAATTATCTGTTGTTTCAGGAGGCCCTCGAGTTGTCGAGTTTTTTCTATGTTAGTGTAAATAGATGGGTTCGGGTTTTGATTGAAAGCCATTTTTCATGGCACTTGTATGGCTTTTATAATAGTAATCGTCTGAACAACCGAGAGTAGTGCGAAACTCATTTTGGACAACATCAAGACGTCGATCGGCTAAAAGCCTAAACTGAGAAGAAATTGGGCTATCAACAAATGTGAAGCAATTAACAATGATGTAAGTTGTGCAACAAGCAGAACAGATGGTTCACTTCCCTAAGAGTACATATAAATAGCATTTAAGTTTCCGCTGGAGAAGTGCATGTTTTGATATTTGAAAGTAACTGGGATTGGCACCATACAGCATCAGTCAGAATTTCATGCCCTAGAAACACACTGCCACAAACTGAAAAAAAGTTATGTGTATTCACTATCGCTTATGTGTGAAGACATAAGAGGCCTGTGAAGAAAAATAAAATTAAAGATTACACAAGATTCACATTCGATGTTCAATTCATCTGATATAATCGAGGTTTGGTTTCAAAGAAGTTCTTGACTTTGCATTAGCAGTCAAGCTCATATCGAAATTGCTTATTCAAAGAATCTGATATAAGCCAGGTCTGATGTTGCAAATCTTGCACACAATAATTCTTCATATGTTCCTATCACATCTTCTATTCTGTAGCTTCCTTCCAAATACATGAGTAACTAACAACAGCTTCAGCAAGAACAAGAGAACCAAGAAGCAGAGCATGGCATGTCATCCAGGGTAAACCTCGTAGCAGAAGTAGTTACAGGTTGTTTGGGAGCAGACCGACAAACGGCCACCCACACTATACAAGACTATTACTAGGTTTCCCTATAATCATCCCCGAGGAAGTTTTTGTCGAGCGAGCGAACTCGCATAGTTTGTTCACTTGCGGTAAAGAATGTCACAATGGCCACGCCGACACAGTAAGGTCAGCATGGGTGTGCCATCAGATGATAGCAAGTCGGCATCGTAGCTTCCCTGCTTCAGCGGTATAGGAGCTGTGCTCGAGGAAAGGTAGCTCCGAGTCAAACGGAGAGGGCCCTTCTCCAAGTCGGACTCATGGAAGAAATCAAGGCGCTTCACTAACACACCTCGATCAGTCGAGCTCTTGTCCACGACTTCGACACGCAACGGTATGCCGAGTGCATACGTTAAAGCCCTCATTTGTGTAGTGGTAGCTTCAGCATCCAGGGATCGCACCGCTTTCCAGCAGAACTGTTATCACAACCACATATGTGGAATAATGGTGAGTATAATCTATCAGTGGTAAACGTAGTATTGGTTATCTTTATATCGTAAATCACAGAAACTTGACTAGTGGCAAACTTTATTTCTGAGTTTAAATGTTTATCCAGAGAGAAAGGTAATTAGTATGCCAAGTCTCAAAGACAAAGAGGGCAAGATAATCCATCTGTAGTATATCGAGAATGATATCCGAGGATAGTACGAGGGAGCAGAAATTCCACCTGGAGGAGATTCAAATTTTTAGGGATAGATTGCTTGTAGAATTCATCTGTACGGATTTCAGTCTCAGTAAGCAACCTAAGGAGAGATATAACTGGCAAAAACAACATGTTATATACAGAACAAATAGAAAAACAACACATGCAAAACAATGATTGATATCCTTACTCCTGCCTGAAAAGGACTCCTGCAGGCTTCTCTGGTACAGCCATTCAGAAGTACAGCTACAAAAGACAAAAGAATTTGTTTGTAAACAAAAATATAACTAACACGAAATGAAGGTATCTTAAACATATCGTCAAGACCTTTCTATGAATATCAAGTTAAAACATATACATACCCTGCTGCAATGACGTTGAGAACCTCATTGAGCTCCTGAAACAAAGTGCAGACACTAGGTTATGTATGCAATTTAAGCTATATCATGAAGAGAATGTCAAAGTGCTACAGGAGTCCATCTCTCTTCCAGAAGTAGTGGCGAAAGAATATCATATAAACCCAGCCAAAGATCATGCTGATTGATACGTAATGCTCAATTATGTTCATAGTGAATTCGGCGTTCGCAGCAAGCACTTATAGCTGTTAGATAGTGGCATAGTGCCCACAATTAAGCGAAAAAATTGAAATCAAAACTACGATCATCAAGAACAACATAAAACATGGCAAACAGAAAATTTTATACAACTGTGAAAGAATGAAACATTCTAATGCCCTACCCATGTAGTGGTCCTGCACTCTGCATCATCTTATCCATTTGTTATTTTCTTTAAGGCATTGTTCAGTCTGTTAATTTTAGGAGATGGTTGAAGGTTAACAGTCTGACGAGGCAGCATGAGTTCAGTTATTTTTCTGAACAATTCAGGCAACAAAAGAGATACATACTATTGTTAGCAAGTATATATGTCACACATAATTATTTTGTACATAAATGGATTAAGGAGATAAGGGGAAAATTGTTTATGCTTTTGTAAACTATAGTACAGTACTTACAGAAACAACACTTGAGAAGTATTCTTCAGGATCTATTGAGAAGTATGCTCTGTTCCACTCAAGACAAGAGAATCTATCTTTAGACATATCCAAACATTCCATAAGACGAGTAACCTCAGCTTGTTTATCTTGCATCTGTCGAAGGATCTCCTGTAGACAAGCTTATTTGTATTACATTTCCATGCAGATCAAGAAAGGAATACCATCATCCTGAGTAAGTAAACTGAAACAGTTACCATGTAGGAGAAGATAAAAGCTCTGTAAAAACAGCTGCCATCTTCGCGAGTTCTTCTGAAGAGCACATAATGCTTACTGAGAATCTATATAAGAAAACGATTTTCAGATATGCACAACAAACTAAATCATGACAATGCTTCTGGCATGAAATTAGTTGAAGGCAGACAAACCTTCATCTTTTCCTGGATGATGGAGTTATCTGGAGAGTCACGAACCAATTCCAAGAGTTGTTCCTACAATGACAAGAATAGGAATCACAAAAGGTAGCATTTTAAGGTATGATGGATGATATGTAACATTCATCTAACTTGAGCACGGATTTGAATAGTAATACATACTGATGAAGCAAAATTGTTTTTATGGTTTTCACACATGGAAAAAAACTGAGGAATTCATGGTAAGAGAACTTTTGTTACAAAAAAGCAGAAATCATAAGGTGCAAAATATTAATTACGTTTCACACTGATCTTCTTTTAACATCTGCTGACATCAGGCTACTTTCCACTGCAATTGCTCAATAGAACATCTAAGATTATATACTGAAATAGTAAACAAACTTCAGAATGATTGAGAATGTAACTCCCAAATATCATGTGATAGTCAATTGGCAAAAAAATGAATATCTTGTGATAGTCTACCGTAATAGGACATTTGGGAGGTCAGGTGGTCTGAAATTCAACCAAGCACGAAAATAGAGAATTTACTGCATTATAGAATGCTTTCACTTCATGGTTGAAGAGCTTAAAAACTCAGAGGTACAGCATTCTCACCAGAGGTCCTAATGCTGTCGGACGAGCATGTGGACACCCGAAACCACCAGTGTTGGCTAGGTCCGTTCTCCCATCTGAGCAGCACAGAGAATAAGTTACAATGAAATGACATCATCTGGTATGTTTCCTCGATCACTCATGAAGAGTATAGAGAGGAAGTTACCAGGAAGTGACCCCCCGAGCTCCCCTTCCGAATCCTGATCATCCTGTTCTTCCTCCCCTGAATTTTCATCATCTCCTAGCTCCCCTTCCTCCAACTCCACCTGGAAAATGGTAGAGCATTCCTTGTAAGAAAGGCACTTTCTTCCATCACAAATGAAGTGAACAGGGAAGCAAGAAAAATACTTTGCAAGCATCCTTCTTAGGCTACGCACAGAAGTTCAGAACACAATTTTGGGTCAAAATAGAAAATCCCAGCAACTGGTCTATTCTCCACACGAACCGCAAGAACTTGCAGTCCGCGAGTATCAAACCAATCCATTGGAAGAACCTACGACCGCGGCCGATGCTA